>NC_026005.2:6697960-6874660 GCF_000442705.2 Elaeis guineensis
ATTCCTCGTGAAACAAAAAATTCAAAGAATTTTTTGGAGGTTACCCCAAATGCACACTCAGTCAGATTTAATTTTATCTGATGCTGTCGGAGTGTGTCGAAAGCTTCCTCCAGGTCTTCAACATGATCTAAAGTTTGGAGACTCTTTACCAGCATGTCGTCCACATATACTTCCATATTTCATCCGATCTGTGTCTTGAAAATCTTGTTGACGAGCTGTTGATAGGTAGTGCCGGTATTTTTCAGACCAAAAGACATTACTTTGCAGCAGTATATATCTTTGTCGATCACAAAAGCTGTATGCTCTTCATCTTCTGGTGCCATGCAGATTTGATTATATCTAGCAAAGGTATCCATAAAACTCAGAAGTCAATGGTCAAAAGTCGCATCAACCAATTGGTCAATCTTCGGCAATGAAAAGCTGTCTTTCGGACAAGCTACATTTAGATCAGTATAATCGATGCAGATCCTCCACTTCCCATTGGCTTTTCTTACCATTACTACATTGGCAAGCTAGTCGGGATATATAGCTTCTCTGATGAAGCCTGCTGCGAGGAGTTTGTCGACTTCTTCATTAATGACCTTTTGTCTTTCAAGAGCAAAAGGTCGCTTCTTCTATTTCAGTGGCTTAACATTTGGGTTGATGTTAAGACGGTGAGTTATTATTTCTGAAAGAATCCCGGACATATCGGTGGCCGATCAAGCAAAAATATCGACATTGGCTCTAAGCAATTTTATTAGTTGTTGCTGCTCTGAGTCAGGTAATTGTGATCCAATTTGGACCGTTTTCTCAAAATCTTCTTTTAACGGGATGGAAACCAGTTGTTCAGCCCGTTCACCCCTCTCCTGATTTTCTCTTTGGTCTAATTTGTTAACAGACAAAGAGTCTTCAGATTTATTATTTTGGATGGAGATAAGGAAGCAACATCGGACGAGTTGTTGATCTCCACACATCTCTCCGACTCCATATCTTGTCGGGAATCGAACTAACAAATGGTATGTCGAAACCACTGCTCTTAGAGCGTTAAGCCCAGATCATCCGAATATGACATTATAAGCCGAAGGTACTCGAACCACCATGAACATTATGAAACAGTGCTCTGTTGTGGTTCGATCTCAGTGATTAAGGGGAGAGAAATTTCTCCCTCCACTGTGACAGCATCTCCTGTGAAACCGACCAGTGGCGTTGAGACTCTTCTGAGTCGGTCAGTCGATAGTCGCATTCGGAAGAAAGTCAAATAAAACAAAACATCAGTTGAACTTTCATTATCTACAAGAATTTTTTTTACATCATAGTTCGCTATTGTTGCCGAAACAACAATAACATCATGGGGAGTCTGAATTCTCCGAATATCTTCTTCTGAAAAAGTTATTACATTGTCGAGTCGTCGTCGCTTTGCCGACTCATCTTCGAAAGTTGTCCCTCTATCCAGTCATCTGGAGATCATGTTAATCACTCCTGCAGTCGGTTGATTATTTATAGCTTTCTCAGTTTACAGTTGAGGTCGTCGATCAGCAGGAGGTTGAGTCGACGGATCTCTCCGATATTTTTCGAAGTAGCCTCGTCGAATCAGAGCTTCTATCTCATCTTTGAGTTGGATGCATTGTTCGGTATCATGACTGTGATCACGATGGAACCGACAATACTTCCTCGGATCACGGCTCCTCGATAATGCTTTCATCAGTGGGGGGTATCGTAGATATTTCGCTCCTTCGATCTCCATAAGGATCTACGCACGAGAAGCAAAAAGAGGAGTATATGAGTCATACCTACCGTAACCCGATCTTGGACTTCGTCGTCGGGGTGAAGCTCGCTTATTGGACGGTGGCCAACTTGATTCAGCCGGAGCTCCTCCCTTCTTCTGTTTCTTCTTCTTCTGACTTTTACCTTCTGTCTGACGCCTGTCAAAAGCTCCTTCGTCTGCGTGCATATATTTGTATGCACGCTTCAGAAGTTTGGCATAAGTCCGAGGGAGAGTTTTATCCAAAGAATATGTGAATCGAGATCCCTTCAGATCTCTTTTCATGGTCGAGATAGCCATGTTTTCATTGAAGTCTTTGACCTCAAGTGTGGTCGCATTAAAACGAGCCATGAAATCCCAAAGTATTTCGGTCTCTCCTTAATCGAGAAGAGACTATCAGTAGTTCGTGGCGGCCTTCGACTGTTGCTGAAGTGAGCCACGAAAGAATGTTCTAACTGTCCGAAAGAATATATACTTCCCGACTGAAATTCGGAGTACCGAGCTCGAGCAATTTTTCGAAGAGTTGTCGGAAAGCCGACACATAAGAGGACGTCAGTCACCCTCTGAATCGTTATGAGAGCCTTGTAGCTTTCAAAATGGTCGATCGGATCGGTGGATCCATCGTATGGCTCCACCTGAGGTATCTTGAATCGAGATGGGATCGGTTAGTCCAAGACGTACTGAAAAATGGCTGGATGATGTGAAAGTCGTAGTCATTGGAGGACTTCCGACGTTCCACTTGAAGCTGAGCGAGTTGAAGATTGATCTCCTGAAATTTACGTTCATAATGATCGAATCGCTGTTGGAAAACTCCGGAGGTAGAACCACCCGATGAGTTTGAAGGAGATACGGAGGGCGTTCGCGGTCGTTTCCCCTTCCTAATACTATTGAGATGGGAAGGAGAGGAAAAATACCGGGAATGATGAGTGACACACCGAGAGTATCGAGAATGTCGTTGTTTGTCTCGATCGGGAAGCCGAGATGGTCGCTTCGGAGAAAGAGACGATGATCACTGTGGATGATGGTGATTGTGCCTGGATGGAACCGATTGTGCCATTGGTTGCTCCACCGATGGCTGTTGCTGTTGGAGGCTTTTGACTGCTTCCGTGAGGACATTCATCTGCTGCACGAGTGCAGCAATCTGGACGTCCGTGGTGATCACAAGACGTGAAGAACTAGGCTCTGCTACTGGAGGAGGGGGAGGAACCTCTTTCCGACGGGAAGAGTGTCTCGTCGATCCTGTTGCTAGGCCCTAATTTTTGCCATAGCGAATATAATTGCTTTCCCCCTACCTAGCGCATCAATCTGTTGCGGCCAACTCTCCGTCACCTGTCGTCGGGAACGAATACCTGCAAAACAGCATCCATATAGACCGAATTTATGTCCGACGGAGACCCTCCGATGCCTAAGTCAAAGAAGAAAGTTGGTGAACAGGAGTTGAATGTAAGCAATAGCAGAGTTTTGGCCCAGAGTTGGCTTACCTGGCCCAGAGTTGGCTTACCCCTTTTATAGATGAGATTTTCGTAACCGTCGGATATGGTCTCGTATTTTATAGTACTAAATCATCGGACCATAATCACGTAGTGAATCGTTAATTCTCACTGATCGCGCCATGATATGCGGTGACCGTTCGTGATGGTTATGGTATATCTAGATTGACTGGCCAATCATATATCGGTAGAACGGACCATATGTCAGTAGAATCTATGAACGACCGTCGACTAGTAGTTCTGTTATGCCGATGGTCTTAATCGTCCGCTATCGATCGATAGTAGTCGAATCATTAATTGATCAGCCAGCAATAGATCGGTGTGGTTTGCTCAGTTGGTCGATGAAGAATCGGAACCGTATAATCAGCTGATATGGAGTCGGTCGGGGTTGTATATCTGATCGATCAGCTATTGTTGAGTTAAAATCGATAGTTGGTTGACCTGAGTCGGGGATCGATTAATTTATCCCAACAATAACTATCCATAATGTTACTATTTTCATGCTATAAATTGTTATCAGTAGAATAGCGATACAGACATTTGGATTTTTAACTAAATGATTAATTGACTTACTCTTATACATAATTATAACAGGTCACACCATGCCATGTATCGATCATTTAGTCAAATTCAGGTTATCAACACCATATAATAAAATAATCATTGCATAAGTAGGAAAGCCATCTAAAGATTGTTAACATATAGATTAATTATGCAAAAAGTCTTGAACCATTTAGAACTTTCCAATTTCCTTCTAAACTTAAATTTAGTGGAATCAAACCATCCAACTTTCAAATTTGTTTAATTTAAATCCTAGCTATGAATTCTGTTTGATTGATGTGATGGAATTATCATATAGTATTATATGACATGCTTACGTGGTAGAATGGGATGATGTAGAAGATAACATCGTAGAATAATTTTATCACATCAGATAAGATCTATGACTCAAGTTTGAATTGAATGAATTTAAAAATTGAATAATCTGATTATACTAAATTGAAGTTTATAATGGAATTGAAAACTCTTAATAATTAAATTTTTTTTTGCATAACTAAACCTTAAAATATTAAACCTACTTTTATTTTTTTAATCTGTGAAAGTAGAGATTTCAACTGCTCCAGTTGTGGATTGCCTACGCATTTTTATAAGTGTGCACATCCGAGGGCTTAGGCCTGCATCCAAGGTTGTCTTAGGCCGAGGTATATGGTCCAAATGAAAGTTGAGGATGAGACTCAACTTGCATAACATCTTTTGAACTGGGTTTTCTATTCATCATCGGCAATCCTTCACCAATAAAAAAATTCAACGGTCTAGCTTTTAATGTACCTTAAAAAGTACATAAATTCTAGAATCTTAGATGAGATCATACGTAGAGAAAAAGAGGTAAATAATGAAGAGAATATGGTTCCACAAGACTAGGATGGTGATCCTATGTTACAGCCAAAACCATAACATCTATGATCCTATGTCAACTCTTCCACATACCTGGATTCCTACCGAGATATACCGTAGAGAACTTTGCCCATGGCCTGCCGATACTTAACCATGGCTTCCATATGGCACTTTGGTGTTTAAGTTAACAAAAGGAAGATGTTTTCTTTTTGTAAAAGTATCTTGTGATACAAGTTTTTCACTGTTGAAAATTTTTGCTAAGAATATTGTTGGGTAATGTGTGCATATATACCTAATGTGTTATTTAGCATGTACACATATATCTAATGTGTTATTTAGCATGTGCATTTATATATTTACAGTTAAATAAATAGAAAGTCACTTGACAAGCATTTATTTTTTTCAACATAAGATATTGTCCTAGCTATTAGTCTATCGGACACAAGCCCCGAGTTATAATAATACATAATATCATAATGAGCATTAATTGACAAGATACTTCCTTCAATAATTTAACGTTGTTTTTACACGCACATAAATATACATATAATCGCTAAAATTTAAACTTTCAATTACAATATTTTCATTCTATCATGATTAGTCATTATACAATATTATTTTTACTCCCTCTCTCTCCCTCCCTCTTCAACCATTGGTGCTGCCACACTTCCTCTCTTCCTCTCTCCATTCACCTCTATCATTGTGTAGGAGATATCTGCTTATAGACTTTGGTGTCCTATAGGAGATATCTAATGAAAAACCTGGATAAATTAATTAACTAAGTATAACTTTTCTCCCCAATAATCCTTATGTCAAAGTGATGGTAAATAATTTATGTAATTCTCAATTATATTGGATAATTATTCCCTCGGATGCTCTGATCAAATACAGTGCAAAATTCGATTCATTCAAAATATGTCAATTTTATTGTATTAATGATTCATGATAGTTTTAAATATCAGGTTAATTGACCATACTTTTTATTCTTTTACTTGTTAAATGTGCATTTGCAGTTGCACGTTTCCTATTTGAAAAAATGGAAAAAACAGTACCTAGAATTTAAAATCAACGTATAGAACTCAAATATGAAACAACTAAGACGGCAAACATTTTAGAATATCATTACATCAACAAGGTATCATTTAAAGTTGTGGTTGAAAGTTCCGACATCTCTTATTCAACCTTCAGTCTTTCATGAAAGTTTAAGCCTTTAAAATTTATGACCATCGAGATGCCAATTGCACCATCAAATGGTCCAATAAGCATCAGACCTACCCTAAATTCTAAAAGTAGCACCTCATCAGCATACTCCAAAGTCTTTTTTATGTTGGCTCCACAGGCTACACGATAAAGAGTGGAAAAAAAGAAACAGTGGAGTCGCGGACAATGAGAGACAGCTCCCAAACAAAAACATCAGAGAATAAGTACTCAACTATGGTGATTTATAAAGCTAAGAGTTCGTGGATAATTTGTCCTAAAATGCAAACTTTTGATGTCATCTGGTTCCATAAAAGTCTCTTGATCACAGCTAATAAGTTTCTATTAAAATAATAATATAGTAGATAATTAAAAAATTCAGATGAGTTTCTATAATCCCTTCAACAAACTTTAATAGCGACTTTAGTAGAAGTTCAAAGTCATCAATATTGGCATTAATATCGACGTCCATATGGTAAGCAGAGAACTCTACACAAGTTGTGCTTTCGTGGAAAAATTCTTGCCATTAATACCTACATCGCAAATGCTGGCTTTGTCTCTTTTCCAGCTATTCCTAAAATGTAATATAACAATATAATAAGTTATAATAGGTAGAAGGCTTCAATAGCCAAGTTCTATAAGTAATGAGCTTTAATGATGACCGAATATAAACTTCGGTCATTGATATCAACCTCCACATTGATGAATGAAGAACTCTAGACAAAAGCCTCCAAGTAGAAATCTCTCATTAATATTGGAATCAATAATATTGACCCTATGTGATGCACATCATCTCTCCCACCTGAAGCTTCAGATTTAGAAAAGAATCTCATTATTGAATGTTCTAATATTGGATCTCAATATGGCATAATCAAAACATCAAGTGGGTTATCTTCCAATAGTAGTACTGGCTCCACTTAGGATATGAACCTTGCAGTTCTTTTTTTTTTAATTAAAAAAAAAATCATATGCAAAATAGTAGGATAGCAAACTCTTCAAAGTTAATTACAACATATAATTCCATAACACAGCAAACTTGTGCGACTTTCCCCTAGGGCAAAATTCCCGGTCCATCATACTGGTTGAGTTGCAACACATGAAAAGTATCATGAGATCCACTATATCTGGCAGTACACACATGAAGAAAAGTTGTTTCTGTATGTGCTTGTGCCTTTATATCAGAAAGCAAGGATCCACCCAAAGGTAGATATCCTTTAGGAAGACCTGCCCGCACATCTAATAAACCTTAGGATTTACTGTTATAGGTGATTGCTTGCTTGAATTCTAAGGTTTAAACTACATATACTTCTTCATTCTATCGGACCGTAAAACATTACTTGTTTGCTCAAACTCTTTCACCTAATATGTCAGCTGTAAGCAATTAAACAGCATCATAAATGGCTGTGAACAATTGGATCTATTTTCAATGTCATCAAGTTCCTCCTCGTAAACTCAGCATTTTCCATATTTCCCTAACCAAAAATCAAGCTAAAAGCCTGCTTAATCTAGATCAATTATACGCCTAATCAATTACCTTTCCTTTGTCGTGGTTTTCCTTTTATTGGGAGATGGAGGTGGTGTTGGGGGCATGGTTATTACAACTTCTAAGAAGCAGCGCTATAATATTTATTTAACCATGACCCAGAAATCCTCTCTCTGGCACTTCTTGGACAGCTTACCTAAATCTAAATGAAAATTGTATTCAGAAAGCATATGATGTTTCCAAACTGAGATTCATTTCCTTTTTCTTCTGGTGAGTGCTGAGATCCATTTCCTTCAGTAATTAATCATATTAAAAACTTCTTCTATTGATCCTCACCATTATCTTCCCTTGTCTTTCGTTTACTACACATGCTTTCTTAAATTGCATTTTCAGTTACCCATTATAATGTCTTCATCTATTAGCATGGTAATTCACTTGTGTCAACAAAAATTCTCCAAGCCATTTGCAACATCATAAGACTTCCTCTAGATATCACAGGATTAATTTTATTAAGAACATCGTTTACCTCCAAAAGATTCCAAGTGAAAATAAGTTATACAAAGTTCTACCAAACCTATAAGCCCTAAGAATCTCCAAAGTTTCCCATAGTCAGACAAAAGCACACAAAACATAGTTATGACATTTGCTTGCAGATGTCTATATAACCCAAGGTTTTATGTCCGATGGGCCAGAAGGCGTCCCGACCGTCCCATTTCATTCCTATGAGAAAATGGGACCGAAATGGAGTTCAGAACTCCAAAACCCATCCATGCAGAGAGAGAAAAAGAAAGAGGAAAGAAGGAAGGGAAGGAATGATAAAGAAAAGGAAAAAATAAAAGAAAAGAAGAAGCAAAATGAAAAAAAGAGAGAGAAAGAAAAAGAAAAGACAAGAAAGGAAAGTAGAGGAAAAGAAAGAAAAGAAGAAAAAAGAAGAAAGAAAAAAAAAAAGGAAAGAAGAAGGGAAGAAAGATGGAGGATATTTATTGGGATGCATAACCAAGATTATTGTCGGAACGAAACAGAACAGTAGGGCATCCCGTTCTATGGAGAAATTGGAACACCTTTGTCTCATGGGATTTCAAACCTTGGTATAACCCCTTATGAACATAAGAACCAAATAGACATAATATGAACCAAAAGAAATAAGACCACTACAAAGAAAGAACCTGCAAAGATTCACACAGAAGCAGAATACCTCATTCTTCCCAGCAAGTTTCCGATGGAGAAGTTCCACTAAGATACCAACTGACAGACAACATGTCAGCACCAGGACCATAATCTGTAGTTCCAAGCAGCGAAATGGAGGTCTGTCACCAAAAACACAATGAAACTTAACCAGCTAGGCATGGAGAGTGGTGTATTTTGTTGAACCAGCAAGAACAAAAGTGATATGCATATGGAAATCAACACTGTCTTTGAAGGCTAATGAAGAACAGAAAATATTTACCTCTACGACAAAGTGATCACACGATATGTTAGGTTTCCACTGTGATAGCTGGAGAATGTTCGTGCAAGGCCAAAATCAGCAAGTTTCAGATTTCTCTAGTTAGTTTTACATCTCCATATTTCTCATTCAAACTTGAATCACGTCCTTGTTTTTTTCCTCCACATTTACTTATGATTGATTAACTCACCAATAACCTCCACAAGAACAAAACTCATCCTTAAAATGAAGGAACCTGCTTGAATCTCACACAATAAACACCCTTCTTACAATCTTGGATATCACTTTCATTGCAGCATCGCAGTCTGTGCATGCTTGAAGGTTTTGCATCACCTGTATCAGTGTCCTTGGTGGCATATTCATCAAGCAAATGCAATTGCCAGTCCCTCACTGTGATATTTTAATGACTCTAACTTCAGTTCCTCATCTACCAAATGAAATGCACACCCAGTGTCAGGCTTGTAGCCTTCCTTCTCCATCTCCTCACTCAAGTTCTGCAACACTGCCCTTATCTCACTTATCTGTGGGTTGGTGGAATCATTGGCTGAAAATGTGTACACTTTTTGCTTGATTTCAACCCAACTATAAGCAGGCTCCTTCCTCACTCCTCGGTCCCTCATCATCTTCTTCACCTTTGCAGCATCTTCCCATTGGCCTGCCCTAGCATAGACATTGGATGTTATAACATAAGGAGCAGCATCTCTGAGCTCCATACTAAACAGCTTCTCAGCTGCTCGTCTCGCTAACTCTTGATTCTTGTGAATCCTACATGAACTCAGAATCGAATTCCATATAATCTGATCAGCTTCAAAGGGGATCTGATCCACTAACCTCTCAACTTCATCCAAACAACCGACCCGACCCAACAAATCTATTACACAAGCATAGTGTTCCTTCTTTGGTTTTAGCTTGTAATACTCTGTCATAGAATTAAAGAATCGCAGGCCCTCATCTATGAGGCCACTGTGACTGCAAGCAGAGAGAACACTGAGGAAGGTGACTGAATCTGGTTCCACACCCCAGCGAAGCATGCCTTGAAATAGATTGACAGCCTTCATCCCTTGCCCATTTTGGGCATATGCCGAGATCATAGCATTCCATGAGATTATGTTCTGGTAGGGCATTTCCTCAAATATGCAAAGAGTTTCATCCAAGCACCCACACTTTGCATACATGTCAAGAAGGGCACACCCTGAGAACACATTCGACATGTACCCTGATCTAATTATATAGGAATGCAGCTGCTTTCCTAGCCCAAGCAAAGCAAGGCCTGCTGAAGCTCTCAGAATACTAGAAAGTGTTGCACAGTCTGGGCTCAAACCATCCCTTTTCATCTCATGGAAAAGCTCCAAAGCCTCTTCATAGCGTCCATGCTGAATGTAGCCTGAGATCATTGCTGTCCATGAGATGGTGTTCCTATCAGTTTTATGCATAAAAATCATCTCTGCCGTCTCCAAATGACCACATTTTGAGTACATATCAATGAGGGCATTCCCTACAAGATCATTGGATGCTGCATCTGTTTCTATTACTTTAGCATGGATCTGTCTCCCCATTTTGAGATTGGGGACTGCTCCAGCAACACTAAGTAGACTAGCAAAAGGGAACTGACTCTGATCAAAACCTATGAACTGCAACTCCCGAAAGAGATTTAAAAGCTCTTTGGTTTGCCCATTCCATGCATAGGCTGAGATCATCACATTATAAGAAACATTGTCTCTCTCCAGCATCTCATCAAAAAGTACTCTTGCTTCTTCCAAGCAATCACATTTCGAGTAGAAATCCAACAGTGAGTTGTTCACAAACACATTCCAGCCAAAATTTGTTCTGATCACCAGACCATGGATTTGCTGGCCAAGACCGAGATCACCTAATCCTGTCGCAGCAGTTAGAACACCAGAGAAAGTGAACTGTGATGGCTTCAATCCCAAGGCTCGCATTTCAGTCAAGAGCTCCAACACCTCAAAGTAGAACCCTTCCTTCGAGTATCCCATTACCATTGCGTTATAAGTGACCAAATCCCTCTCTGGCATCTCAACAAAATGCCTTCGGCCCATTTCAAGGAGTCCACACTTGCAGTAAGAGTCCACTAAGGTGTTGCACACCATAAGAGTGGCTCCCAAACCCAACTTGATAGCATAAGCATGAGCTTGTACCACCCAGCTAGACAGCTCTGGGCAATCGCAGGCATTTAGAAGCGTGGCTATAGTCACATGGTCAGGTTTGATGCCTGAACAGCACATCGCACTGAAAAGGAAGAAGGCTTCCTGAGGGCGGCCAGACTGGGCATAGGCATCGACCATGATCGTCCATGTGACGCAATTGCGGTCTTCGGTGCAGTCAAACAGGCGACGGGCCTCGTCTAGTTCGCCAGACTTGGCGTAGCCAGAGATCATGCGGTTGGAGGTGAAGATGTTCCTAATGGGCATTTCATCGAAAAGTTGGCGTGCCTTCGATAGTTCTCCATTGCTAAGGAAAGTCTGTAGGAGGTGGTTTGTGTGGTAAATCTGGAGATCGAAGCCAGTTTTGATCATTTGGGCGTCCACACGGTTCTGCAGTGGGCGTATGTGGTATTCGAAGGCTTTAAAAGGGAGGGAGGTGATGGCGGGAAGTCCCCTGGTTTTGAATGCTTTCATTAGTCATAGAAGGCGCCGCTTCTCTTGGCGATGTAATAGGAATAAGGTGGGTGGCTGTTCCAGCTAGTTTAAGGACTGGGTAGAGGAGAGACGAGAATAGGAGAGGCGCAGCGACGAGGCTGCCCCTCGACGCGGTGCCCCACGAGGGTAGGAGTGTCAGGGCGCCGCTAAGGATATAAACCCTGGCCCCGTTTGCTTTGGGTTTTAAATCTTCCCGACTTATCCCGGATAGATGGTCAAACGGGCTATCGAGGCACTGGTCTTGCGGAACCTGTTACCAAAAATCAGGTGCTGATGGGACCCGGCACGCGGGTGTCCGCCAGAACGCAGAACAAAAATATCACTGGTCAAACGCACAGAGCCGGACATATAAAAATAATATTTTTTTTAAATTTAAACAGATTAAAAAAATTATATTAAAATAATAAAAAATATTTATTTAAATTTTTAAAATTATTTCATATTTTTAACTATCTATATAAATAAATTTTAATTATAAAAATATAATAATAATATACTTGAATGTGAAGAAGTGTTCTTCTCAGGTGACACAAAAAAACTCATTTGAGAAGCTGAATTGGTAACATTTTAATACTTTTTTACAGAATATTATTTTATATAATATATATATATAATATGGAGCGATCTTTATAGCGTGTCACATTACTTTTAATATTAATCTTAAAAAATAATTTTAAAAATTAAATATTTTTTCTACCAATGGAGTTATTAGTCCCATAATTAAGTTATTCTCTTTCTTCTTCGTTTTCAGCATATAATGATGCATATTATATCATCATATGATATACACTAAAATATATAGTCAGACGATACATACTGTAAGCTTTTTTGATATATAACCAGCAATGATCCAATACACATCTACAGCTAAATTGATACATAATTTGTCAAGTTTTTTTTATACATATCCAGTAATGATGCAATATACACTTATAACTAAATTGATATATAGTTTATCAAACTTAATTTCATCAGTACAGAGTAGTTGATAAATACCTGATAAAATATTCATCCAATATCTCAATATATTTTTAGATAAAATAATACATAATTTTTAAAAAATAGTATTTATCAGTATACAGTATATAAACAAATGATATAGATTAGATGGTTTATTGATACATACTATCAACATTTTTAATACACACCCAGTAACGATCTAATATACACCTACACATAAATTGATATATAGTTTATCGAACTTAGTATTCACTGGTACACAGTATATGTTCAATTGATATATACTTAGCAAAATATTCATCTGATGTCTTAATACACACCTCTAGGTAAAACAATATATAGATTTCATAAACTTTTAGATACAAAGATCTTATAAAAGAAGAGAGATTTAGAAAAAGAGAAAGAACTTTGAGATATGTATTGAGTCATTGCTGGGTGTGTATCAAAAAAGCTTAGTATGTATCAATAAGTCATCTTTTATATATATATATATTTCATGAACTTTTAGATACAAAGATCTTATAAAAGAAGAGGGATTTAGAAAAAGAGAAAGAACTTTGAGATATGTATTGAGTTATTGCTGGGTGTGTATCAAAAAAGCTTATAGTATGTATCAATAAGTCATCTTATATATATATATATATATATATATATATATATATATATATCATTTGCTCATATGCTACGTGCTAATGAATATTATATTTTGAAAATTATGTATCGTTTTACTAAAAATGTGTATTGAGATATTGGATAAATATTTTGCTAAGTATGTATCAACTAGCCATGCACTCTGTATCGATGAAATTAAGTTCGGTAAACTATATATCAATTTAGTTGTAGATGTGTATTGGATCGTTGTCGAGTATGTATCAAAAAAGCTTACAATATGTATTATCTGACTATATATTTAGTATGCATTATATGATTATATAGTATGTATCGTTATATGTTGAAAACGAGGATGAAAGAAAATATCTTAATTACGAGACTAATAACTCTGTTAGTAGAAAAAATATTTAACTTTTAGATTTATTCTTTAAGATTAGTATTGAAAAAAATATGGTATACTATAAAATCCGCCCCATATGATATTTTATAGTGCTCGCCTCATAAGATTTTTGTTTTAGAATGCGTGTATGAGGTATTGTTTTGTTAATTCTTCTAAATGAGATTTTTTTTGGTAAAAGATTCTTCTAAACAAGATTAATGGGAGAGAAAAAGATGATTAGTGCCTTTCTCTTCTCCATCGCTCCCTTTCCTTCATACATATTATATTATAAAAATATATAATAATAATAATATAATGTATCACAATAATATAATAGTAGTGCATAATAATACATTAGTTTATGATAATAATGTACAGGAACATACTATTTTAGTTTTTGTTTGTAAAAATTTATGATTAAAATAGACTTAATTTCTCTCTCCAAAAACAAGTTGCTTCAACAAATGCCTATATTTACACCTTGGTTTGCTATTCACGCGGTCTTTTAAGTCCTAAGCATCTAAAGTAATTGGACTCTATTTAAAAAAAATATCTCTATTAGATGAGAGTGTCAATAGTTGCATTTTGTTAAAATTTTATTTACATCGAGTAGATTTGGATAAGATCGATCGGATTTGAATACAGAACCAATCAAATCAAAACTGGTAAGTGAAAGTCCTACATCAATAATTCAAGCTTTTAAATATGATCTAGTATCTCAAAATTGCTTGTATACAAAAAATTATATGATTTGAAGATCCCTAACCTATATATCGAGTCATCAAAAAAATATATTTAACTTAATTTTATTTAGACTGTCCAATTTTTGACTATTTGATGCATAGGCTAAGAGTTTACAAATCATATGATTTTTTCGTGTGTAAACAATTTTGAGGTAGTAAATCATATTTAATGACTTGGATTATTAATGTAAAATCTCTATTATAGAGTTTTAACCTGACCAAATCTAGTAGATTCAGTCCATTTGATTTTAGTCTGGCTCTTATTTATATTATGGTATTCATTTATCTTTTTTGCAAAAAATTTGAGAATCATTTTAAGCATCTATCCTTTTTATTCATTTTGTCATTTTAAAAATAGCTTTTGAGTTTGTTAGTCAAATATACAACAAAAATTGCTTTACCTTGAAACAGATGTTGATCTCAATATACAGCTATTACCAAAAATTGCTTTTTTGCTAAAAATTATAGCTATTATCCAAATAGACCTCTTATCTATATCTTCAACTAAATAATTTTTTTTTAAATAAAAATAAACAAAATATCAATTATCTTTATTTAAGCTATTTATTATGTCTCCCTTATTTTGCAATTCCTTGAAATTTTTTTATTATTTTTTAGCATGTGTTGCATGTGTCCATTGGTAGCATAGAATATAGTCTATATTTTGTTAAAAGATTATATAATAAATATAATATACTAATTAAATAGAGAGTACCATCATATTACTATGGCAAACATCATTTTCATAAACTATACTATTGTAATACTATAATGTGCTTATTATCAAACTACTACTCTAATTAGTGTATGTCATTTGCTATAAAATAAGTTTTATTATTATGAATTGTTGGTGCAAAAATCTGCTTGCGCCGGAGAAGCTGGAGTTGGGGAAGCCGCCGTCGCCGCCGGGACCTGCAAAGAAAGTCTAAACCGGAGGTGGGGTTGCTCCGACAAGACCCTCCGACGCTCAAGTCAGTTCTCTGCCTCAACAAGAATGGAGTGCTCGAACGGAGAATTTAGTAGAATTTTGAGAAAGGAAATGAGCTTATCGAATAACATATCTGGATCCCCCTTTTATAGGCGGAGGAAGCAACGAATTGATGGCGACGTTTGTAACCGTCTGGCAGTGGACTGCCCAGGGTCAGGCGGAGTTTGCTGCGAAGCGTAGTGGAACGGACCCGTGGCTATCGCTGGGGCGTGCCACGTGGAGTCTGCCGCATGAAGTGGGGAGGCGTTTTGCCGTCGTGACTTGCCAGTGGATGGGAGAATCGCGCAGTATCCGTTGCAGGAGGTGGAGCAGGATCGTGGTCGTTTATCGTGGCTGGTCAGGTAGTAATGGAGCCGCGCGGGATCCGTCATGGGGAGTGGAGCAGTGCTGCGATCGTTACTGCGGCCTGTCAGGGAGTGGTGGAGCTGCACGGAATCCGTCGCAGGAAATGTAGTAGAATCGTGGCCGCGATCGTGGCCTGGGAGTGCTGATCTGTCGGCTGAAGCTCGGCAGTGGTCAGAGTCCGGCCACCGTAGAGGTCCGGACGAAGACTGTCTGCAGTCGTTGGAATCGAGGACGGAGCCCGGCTCTCACAGGAGTTTGGGCGAAGTCTTCCTGCAATCAAGGTTAAAGGCGAAGTCCGGCTCCCGTCGGAGTTCGGTCAAGGCTTACCAGCAATTAACGTTGAGGACGGAGCCCGGCTCCCGTGGGAGTCCGGGCGGAGTCTGCTCGCAGCTGAAGTTATCGGCGGAGTCCGGCTCCCGTAGGAGTCCGTCCGGCTCCCGTAGGAGTCCGGTCGCAGTCTGCCTTGCAGCCGTTGGAGTCGAGGACGGAGCTCGGCTCCCGTAGGAGTCCGGGCGAAGTTTTCCTGCAGTCAAGGTTAAAGGCGAAGTCCGGCTCCCGTCAGAGTTCGGTCAAGGCTTACCAGCAATTAACGTTGAGGACGGAGCCCGGCTCCCGTGGGAGTCCGGGCGGAGCTGTCCTGTAGTCGATGTCGGCGGCGGAGCCTGGCTCCCGTAGGAATCCGGGCGGAGTCTGCTTGCGGCTGAAGTTGTTGGCGTCAAGGATGAAGCCCGGCTCCCATAAGAGTCCGGGCGAAGTCTCCCTGCAATTAAAATCAGAGTGGAGGTCCGGCTCCCGTAGGAGTCCGGACGAGGCCTACCAGCGGTTGATGCTGAGGACGGAGCCCGGCTCCCTTAGGAGTCCGGGTGGAGCTGTCCTGTAGTCGATGTCGGCGGCGGAGCCCGGCTCCCGTAGGAGTCCGGGCGGAGTCTGCTTGCGGCTGAAGTTGTTGGCGTCGAGGATGAAGCCCGGCTCCCATAAGAGTCCGGACGAAGTCTCCCTGCAATTAAAGTCAGAGGGGAGGTCCGGCTCCCGTAGGAGTCCGGACGAGGCCTACCAGCGGTTGATGCTGAGGACGGTGCCCGGCTCCCGTAGGAGTCCGGGTGGAGCTGTCCTGTAGTCGATGTCGGCGGCGGAGCCCGGCTCCCGTAGGAGTCCGGGCGGAGTCTGCTTGCGGCTGAAGCTGTTGGAGTTCTCGGTGACGGAGCCCGGCTCCCGTAGGAGTCCGGACGAAGTTGTCGTGTAGTCGATTCCACTGAGGACTTCGGCTGTGGGTATTTTATATCCAACATGAATGATTAAATTAATTTTAGGAAACATTGCAGTTTGATCTTCTCAACTTTACTCGTGTTGCAGGGCGCCCCTTTGACTTCAATTTTTTTTTAATTAGTTTCCTGAAGCTGCACTCCAAATATAATATGATCCATCCATCTCCCGTATAATGCTATAGGCGGCCATCAGCAAATGATAGCAGTTCCCTCCCTATCAGCGCCCTTTTCCCACTGGAAGCGCGCATCCACCCACATCTAGCCTTCCCTGATCTCGGTCCATGGTTGGATGGCTTAGGTTCCATCACTAGAGTTTTTGTGCACCTATTTTGCACCACATATGATCATGCATGATTAGATAAACAACAGTCGTCCATCTCGAAGATAGATGGATTTTGTCCATTTATCAATGCCTGCTTTGTATACATTATTCTGTTTGTCAACTTGATCAACTTATTATGTTAATAAACATGCTTATGACATTAACATCCATTAGAACAGATAAAATAATTATCGCCAAGTGATAAAAGCAGGCATAAATGACAATGCATAACTTTCTATTGACCGAGCAAGTTCAATCACCGAGCTGTTCAATTTTTAACAAATATATCTTTGTTCACTAAAACAGCAAAATACAAATCATTAACTAAAAGTCAGAAGTACATACATCTTACCAGCTGTAGGAATTATGACTGTAGTTTAGATGGTTGAGAAAGGCATTTCAACCTTGGAGATTTTAGGTTTTAATCCCAGGTATAAAAAGAAAGTAGCGATTGAACTATAAAAGACAAAATACTGGCCGAACTTGAGAAAAAACAAAAACATCAAAAAAACAATAATAATAGTAAAAAAAGCTGAAGGGGATTAATTATAATAAGAACACATATCCTTCCCGAATATAAATTATTCTTCACATTAGAGTTCCCACTTGATGTTTTGCAAAGGTTATCCGGATATATGATCTGAACAATATGCAAGTCAAATTGGAGGTAAATAAACTTATTTAAAAAGCATGGAATCTTCATGATGCAATCCTAAAATCTGGAAACCAGAATCCACCAACAATGATCATATGGATGCTGAATTCAAAATGCCCACCATTCAAAAGTTTGCTATGAATTCAAAATGCCCATCACTGGTAACTTCGCTATGAAACAACATATCCACTCTCAGCCCCAGCTTTCAACCAACCTATTATTTCGTTATGGAAGTAAAATATTACATTTCTATCCAGAACTCTGATGAACAGAGATAAAATCTTCATGAATCACTCAATACCAAGAAAGGAGATAGCTGATACATGCCTGAATTTCATATCAACAACAGACTGCGTAGAATAAAAAAAAAAAAAAATTCAGAATTCCGATCTTTTTCTGAAAAGGGAAATTAAGATGCCTCTATTCGCGTTTAGTTTAACTTAATGCATCCGACTTACCCGAAAAAAGAAAAGAAAGAAAGATGCCAAACCTGCATTTCCGAAGTTCTTGAGGCTGAGGAACCTCTGACCTTCATACTACCTGACCCAATTGATCACACATCTGAAGGCATTCAATTCATCGATCATTCTTTTATCATACTAAAACAATTAGTGAGAGATACACAAAAATTCCACGTTCAAGAATCGAGAAGACTTCACACGGTACACCATAGCAAGTGATGGTTTCTCCATAAGAATTGAATCTGTTATGAATCTTATAAAATAATCAATCAGCTCAACTCTATCGTGTCTACAATTGTATTAAATTCACCACATAACACAATAACAAGGCTGATAAACTTAACATCTCTCTGTCTCTCTCTCTGACTCTAGTGAGAGTCGGTTGGAGTAAAAACCACTGCCTTGGAGGTACCACACTTGCAGCACTTGAAGCTGACCTTGATTTCCACTTCTCCGGATACCTTTGTCATCTCTTTCCTCTCTTTCTCTCCCTCTTTCAATTCCTTCGCCCCTTCTTCATCCTGCTACAATAAATTCAGAAAAATACCCAAAGAATCAGATTAAGTGAAAGAGATTGATGGGATTAGAAAGAAGAAAGATGAAAGGAAGGAAAAGAAAGAGAAAAGATTAGAAAAAGACTAGGAGGAAATTAACCTTCTTCTCCTTGACTTCTTGTTTTGCCTCCGATGTCGCTGGAGATGCGACGGCCACGGCCGGCGTGGCGATCGAGGTGGTCGGAGGCGTCGGATCGGGGCGAGAATCCGGAGGCAGCGGCAGTGGAGGTGCTCTGGGGAGGTTCTCGGACGGGGCTGGGGCTGAGAGGTCGGAAGAGGTCGATGCCGGAGCGAGCGGAGCTGGCGACACCGGAGTGGGACCGGCACGGGTGGCGGTGGCTAAGGCGACGGCGGAGGGAGAAGGGGCGGAGGCGGAGCGCGCGAACTTGCCGGGCCGCGGGGATGGGGCGGTGGCGGAGTAGGAGGCTGGGGACGAATCCCAGCGCTCCAAGGCCGGCCGCCGCCGCTTGTTGCCGCAGCACGGGCATGGTTCGCTGTATCCCACCATCTCTATTTCTTCTTTAGCTCTCTCTTTCTCTCGCTAGAATTTGGGAGGCTTCTCGGCTTTCTTGAAAGGAGGAATAGGAGTAGCGAAGACTGACTGGAATCGGAGTTCGGTGGATTTATAGAGAGAGAGAAGAGGGGAGAGCCGGGTGGTGGCCGTTGGGTAAAATGAAGGGAAGCGGTTTGGTGGAGGGGTACGAAGCCGTTACCGTAACTGTACGGTGAGGAGTCTATAAGCAGCTTAATGTCGATGCGCAGGATATCGTAAGATCAGAACCGTGTAGTGGTTCGTCTTTTAGCGAGGTAATCCTAAAGGACTCTTCCGGACGGCCCTGATTGATTTCTAGCAACAACTGTTAATTAACAAGCATCAACTTGGAAGTGAAAGGAGTCAGAGGATATTTGGTTCACAATCAAAATTAAAATTATAATAAAAATTTAAATTTTTAATATAAAATAAAAATTAAATTTTAAATAGATTGAATCATTTTTATTTTACTCCAGAATCAAAATCCTTCTCAATCGTTATAACTAGAGCCATCCATTTTTATTTAGATTTAAGACACCAACTCTCTCCAACCAAATATCTACTTAATTGATTCTTAATTTTTAGAACTAAAATCAAACCAATAAATGATAAAATAATCAAATCGAGCCAATGCGTGCAATAGAACTCGTTAAGCATAAGAACATGTAGCAAGTTATGACCTCCATGGAATTTTTGGTCAAGGTTCTCCTAATCAAAACATATCTGGTCGGACATGGATAACACGACTAACTTCGCAAAATTTTCACCAATGATTAACCTTAAATCGACTTCGGATGAAGTAATTTTGGCAAAAGATTCAACTTCGGATGACTCCAAATCACCAAACTCCACACCATGTTGACACCAGACAAAGGCCCGACTTAATGCCAAATTCACTTCGGATTTAGAGCCGAAATGAATGACTTCAGATATTTATCCAAGCTAATGACCTCTACTTTGAGTTCAACTCAGATGATTCACCAAGCCGGCAAATTCTAGGTCGAACTATTCTACGACCTTAGAATCTCGAATAAATTAATAAGTAACCATATCGTAATATAGGGAGAAAAGTTTGTTTCATTGATGCAAAAGTTTATTACATGAAAAAAAATAAAGTACAAAAAAAAGATGAAGTCACAGAGCATCTTCTGGGGCAGCCTTGGCAGCAGGCTCGGTGGTGGGCTTAGCAGCGGGCTTGATGGTGGGCTTGGCAATAGGCTTGGCAATAAATTTCATCATGGCTCTATAATAGTTGTAGCCACAATCGAGGAGGCTTAACTTTGATGATGGGTGGCGGTGTGACTTGATCTTCCTCTTTGGACTCGTCATCATTGCTGGCCTTGGGGTCGAGACGATCAATATTGACTCCCAAGAATAACTAGGTGATCTGCACCTTGCAAGCCTCAAACTCGTACCTGTAGGCCATCGAGGAGCCTTTGGTGATCTCAACTTCAAAGGCGACAGAGGGTTTGTACTCATTCATGATCTTGAACTTTGTCTCGGCAACTATCTTTAACCTCTCCACCTTCGCCTAAGCCTCAATCAGTTTCTCCTTCTTTTCGGCAACCTTGATCGCTGCCTCGCCAAGCTCCAATGCCTCTTCGAGCTCAGCAACCTATGATGCATCTTAGTGATGCCATGCTCCACTGTAATAAAGCCCTCGAGGGCTTCAATCCTCTCCCAAGCTGCTAAGAGCTTGGATCTGGCTCGGGAGGTCTCTTCAGCTTCTTTCTTTTCCTTCTCAGCGGCCTTCGCCTAAGCCTTAGCGGTTCAAAGTTTCTCCTCAAGCAAGAGCTTCACTTAGTTAAAATCGATGAGGCCCTCGCTAAGAACACTAACATTGTGGACCAACTGAGGCAGAAAAAGACAAGTTAAAAAAGCTTAATCAGATAAAAAAACAAATTCGAGTAAGGTTAAAGCTTATCTCGAGGAAATCAGCATAGGAGGCATCCACGACCTTGTCTAATGGATGAGACTTTCTTCTCCTTCCAATCGAATAGAAGAAGCAGCATCTTCATTAGCTCTTGGGTGAGTTGATGATTGCGAAAAGTGGCGTTGACACTCTGCACCTTCTTCGCCGAAGTAATGAACCCCTCGCATCAAATCTTATCGATGAAGTTAGTGCCAATGGAGATAGGAGCAGCAATGTCGGACGAGGCGAAGATGAGGTCCGCTTGGGAAGAAGCGGAGTCAAAGCCCAAATCGACTTTGGAGTAGTTAGAGTCAATTGCAGTAGCATACTAACAATGACCTCAGCCTCGTCAATTATCTCTAATGGGACCGTGCTTAATGTCCTTGTTGATGGGGTAGTGACTAGGGAGGAAGTCATCGGCTTCGACTTCCTTTGCTTCTTGGATGAAGGCTCCCTCCTAGAGGAGCCCAACCTCTTCTTCATGGCCGCCTTGATCAAATCCAAAGAAGGCCTCATTGCTACAAAATCGAGGAGGGATTATTAGTACAAATCGGGCAACAAGATAAAATTTTTCAAGTTAAAAAGGAATCGATCATACCCCGAGGTAGCTGCGGTCCTTTGATATCGAGTAAAGCTTGATAGTCTTCATCGTCCTCAGGAAGAATCGACTTATCTTTATTTGGAGAAAGCCAAGGATTACCCCAGATTTAATTGAAGCCCTAGGATAGATCCGAATAGACAAAAAAGAAACGGCTTTTCCCATCATGAATCAAAGAGGGAAGTTCTGTGATGAACTTGTATCTAGTTCGGAAAGAAAAATACCACCATCCTTTCTCATGTGAATATTGCTTCAAGATGAACATCATTCTAAAGAGTAAGCACCTCAGAGAAGTACCAAGCTAACTATAGAAAATGATGAAAATTACGATTACCTAAGTAGAGTTCGAAGTGATATGGGTAAGAAGAATCTTATATAAATCTAAAATATTATTAATGAAAGGGTGGAGAGAAAGATGAAAATCAGCTCGCAGCGACATCTCGTAGAAAGAGACTGGTCTCTTCGGAGCACTAATGACTCAATCGTTCCAACCTGAAACCTCCAGTCGGAAAAATGAAGGGATTGGTATTGAGCCTGAAATTTTTCTAGATTGAACTCAGTAATGCTGGACTCCTTGTTACTGAGGCATCAAAAGTCTCCGAGTCTATGCACGAGACTAACCAAGCCCTGGGATTTAGAAGACTGGTGTCTAGATAAGGAGCCAGCTTCGATGGTGGCTCGAGGAATTTCCTTAGACCTGGCCTGGGGAGGAGGCTATGGAGGACCTCAGCCGCGCCGATGTTTTTCACCCCTCACTTTGTCGATGTCGGAAGCCACGGAAGAGGGAAGAAGGAAAAGATTTATAGGGAAATGCAAAAGCTAATGCTAGAAACGAAGCAAAAAACTAAATGAAATGTGAAGAATAAGGAAAAAGAAAAAAAATGAAAGGATGGAACAAAGACCAACCGAAAAAAAAAAGCTTTAAAGGCTGAAAAGTTGCTAGAACTAGAGAAGATGATGGGGGTGACAATAGCGAGTTTTTCTCCAACAGTTGTAGTAGCAAATTGTGGCGGCAGAATTTGACTAAGCAAATAGAAAGAAAGAAGTTAGAAGTAGCTTGTTTATGCTACACATTAATAGATTGGATTAAAATGCTAAACCGTTAGACTCTACTATGTGGCACGCATCAGAACCATCGAATTGGATGGCTCTTTGTTTCATCTCCCCAAAATTGAGCTATGAAACCGATCTACAAGAGGTATAGTGAAGCCTGCCAACGATCAACACATGGCAAATTATGATAGGCTTGAATACAACTGCCAAATCCCTTTTTTTTATCATTATACCACTTTGTCTTACACTGCCCATCCCTTATAATTGCAGGATTCATGCAGCAATGTATTAATATGGCTCCGAAATTCTCTATGCCAAATAGTGAGAATTAAATGGTTTGATTTGAAAGTTGGACCAAAAGTCGAGGTTTAATCCTGAAATCAACTACTTCCTTCATTCGAAGTAATTACTCCAAGCTCAGAAGTGGAGAACAAATATGTGGAGGAAATTTACCACCCGATCTCGACCTTCCCTCCATCAAGTTATGACCGAATACACTCTTCAGATCTAGTATCGATGACTTTAATATGGTCGAAAGATCCTCTCAGGGACCGAAATAAAAGATTGGACGATCGACTCAACATTGACCGTGAACTGATTTCTAGCTTGGACCTCCGACCTTGAGGTCGGAACTATGCCGATGACAAGAGACAAACCCCTATGCCTTATAGAAATAAAGATCGCCCTAAAAAAATCTCCTAAAACTCGGACGATTTTATTTAATTACGGGCACATGAGCTACATCACATAAATAATACTTATAACCTACGACCCACAATCTTCGTGATCGTAAACATTAATTCTCTGTTACCATTATCGAATTAGGAGGTAACAGGCAACTATCCCTTTCTATATAAAGGGAGGCACGGGGGACTCTCAGGTAAGTTTTTCAAATCCATTTTCTCTCATTCTCTTTCATCTATTATTCTTAAGTTTCGACTAATTTAAATATCAGAGAATCTCCATCAAAAAATCTTCGATAAATGAGGACTTTCTTTTTAGGTTCCGCTTAGGAGTCCTTGTCCTCGGATTAGCACCAACCTTTAGATCAAAAGGAGGCCGGCCACAGCAACTCACCTTGGATCGAAGTCTTGCAGCTGGTTTAACAGGGTGATCCTCTATTCTCATTTCTTTATGTATTCAGTTTGGATGTATCAACAATCACACTGAACAAAGCCAGAAATCCGGGCCTTATCAACAGGAGAAATTATTGCCTGCACCAGGTGCAAGCGAACACCATTTGCAAGGGAACGAGGGCAAATCCGGAAGCATATGCACGGTCGAGAGAGCAAATCGGGAATTGGTGACATACAAGGGGTAATGTGGCGTGTTATCCACCGTGGGATTTGACGTGGACCACTTGGACCTGGTGCATGCAATACGGAGGCCCATTGAGCCATCAATGGGATATACCTCCTTCGAAATCATGCAGGAATAAGTGTTTTACTCCTATACCCAGCTGCATGTTAAAAAAGTGCGTATTAAAATATTTGAGTCTACCTCTGGACGATAGGAAGGTTGTGAACGAGCATTGGACAAAATTGACAGAAGGATTTGATAGCAAACTCTGGCTGGAAGGGTAACTTATTGTCTATAGCCGGCAAGTTCTGTTCTAACTAGCTTCACATTTATATGTCCCTCTTTAAGCTTCCAGCCTGGGTACTCAGGTGCACTAACAGAATTAGAAAAGTATTCCTCTAGGAAGGAGAATCACAAGATCTAGTGAATTGGGAAATGGTTTGCAAAGCAAAATCTGAAGGTGAATTGAGAATTAAGAACTTAGAAGATTAGCAAAATGGGGAGGTTTATCACTCAAATACATAATGTCCTTGACAAAACATTATCTAACAAGCATTTTACAACGAGAGAAGATTTGGCATCAGAAGAAGTCCTAGATCACTGTCTCCTTTATTGAACTGTCTTTCCAAAGTCTTGCAGCCTTTTTGGTGTCAGCTGGCATTTATTTTAGGGCAAGGAAAAAATATCAGACTTTGGAGAGATTGCTAGCTGGATAATTAGCCCGTAGCAAAGTTTTTCCAATGTTCCATTAGGCTACTACAACATACAATTTGACTTAGCTTGGGTGGTATCAAGAGTCTAACGTCTCATACTCTTTGGGCCGCAGCAACTCCCAAAAAGATGAGAGCATTGTTGTGGTTGGCCATCAAGAGTGGGTTACACACAGGTGAACTGCTTACAAGAAAGCGATGGTAGATCAGTTCTGGATGTAGTTTCTGCAGCAACACTCAAGATACTCTAAACCAAAAGAAAAAATCATCTTCTTTTAAACTGTCCATTTGCTAAAAAAATTTGGGGGTCCGGGGGAGAGGGGATTAAAGATGCAATTAAATTCTGCAGATTTCCTCCATCCCTTATTTAATGTGGACAAAATAAGGACAAAAAAATCAAGAGCTATTTAAGAAAGACATGGGATAAATTGGTGCTAGCCCCAACATGATCAATATGGACGGTAAGAAATGCAGAACATTTCTGCATACAAGCGGCTTCACAGTCTGTTATTGAAGCTCTACATCTTTCAAGGGCTGCATCAACCTGGGTAATGAGGGCTGCAGAAACCTGGGTAATGAGAAAGGCAGACCACAGATTATGGAATTCACTCTTGGCGATTCTTCCTTCGTGATATTTCAATTCCTTTCAAAACTGGGTAAGATTTTTCCCTTCCCTTGTGTTACAAAATGTCAACCAACTTCAAAGCTAAGTTGAAGCAGAAATTGGACAACACAATCAACTTTTCTGGCCTCCAGCTCGAGCAAAGGTAAACTTACATTTTACAATTAATCTCCCAGCTAAGTTTGAACCTTTCCTGAATCACCCAAGCCCAACTCAAGTTATGTTCAGGTTTTACATAATAATTGAGTTTACCGTTAGGTGACGTATTTTAGATTGGGGTTTTGTTGGTCTTTAACCCAACCAGACCCTGCCTGAGTTGCACCAGCGGCCGTGACTTGTTTTCTGCAATGACAATATTGCTGGCATAACTCAGGTAAATGTGTTTCTCATACTGTTGGATTTCATTGCTGATGTTCCTACACTCGGATTTTGTTTGTGATGCAAATGAAGACTGACCAAAGTTCTTAGCTCTTCTATTTTGCCTTCTGAAATTTCCATCTCGTAACACACCTCAGTGAGGCTTGCATTCCAGCCCAAGGTGGGCTGGTCTCACCACCCACAGCTAAACCTCTGTCACTTGAAATTTCTTTGACGAATGAGTGAATAAAACAAAAAATTCTCTTTTTTTCAAAACAAACCTGGTCGCACTGAAACAGCATTTCCAAAAGCAATCACCCACCTTCATTTGAAGCCCACCTGCACAACTCCCTAGCCCTGTCAGAAAAAGATAACCAAGACTTGATCAGGACATCAATATAACGAGCAATCCATATTGCACAAATTTGAATGGATCTGCAGATTAGGGTCACTTGCCCATCTATACAATTAGAAATGACTCCAAGACATTAACACAGGTCTTGAAAGGTAAATATAGCTCCAACAATAGAATTGGAGGACCCTAATTCCAGAAGGTGCTCTAATGATGCCTCCAACAACTGAGGTGACCAGAGATGGGCATCATTCTGCAAACTAACCACAAAAACAAATTTAACAGAGTCGTACTTCAAATGATATAGAAGACATACCTTAAACAAAACACTAGAAAAGAACCATAATAATGATGAAAGAATTTCTCAAACTGGCGCCCAACAACACTTCCATATACCCAACTCCAGTTTAAAACAACCTGGGAAATATTTGAGAACGTAACCACATTACTTGGTACTGACTTCTAATGATCACATCCATGTAATTAACATAGCAGTCAGAAGAACACCTAATAGAGCAGTCGGCAAATGCTGAACTCCTAAATTCCAAATTGCAAGCTCATCAGATATAATGCAGCTTCCACACCGACATAACCTACCCATGACAACAGGTTACTTCCAAGTAAATGACTCAACAAAGCCAAAAATCCTTCTTCGTTAGAAGACAAACCCGAAAATCTAAACATGAAATGGTACGTAATTCTACTACTGCCAGCCACCATACTGCTGCTGGTGCTGCTGATTGCGATTCCCACCCATCATATTGGGGCCTCGTCCTGCACCTGAAGCACCATACGGACCCCCTTGGGGGTAATTTGGGGCACCTACTCCATACCCACTGCCGCCACCACCTCTAGGACCACCGGCACCAGGCATACCACTCCCACCATAAGGAGGTCCACGTCCTTGCTGGGGATACGGACCGCTGCCATAACCACCACCTTGACCACCACGATTTGGGTTATATCCACCACTTGGATTTCCACCTTGTGGGTATCTGCTTGGCCCTCCAGAAGGGCCCCGTGGCTTGCCATAGTGATGGCTTGGGCCAGCAGCCATGGGAGGTGGTGCATTGTGCATAGGCTGGCTGGGACCAGGTCTGATCTGAGGGTGTGGTTGCCCAGTTTGCTGAATGGGTGGTAGACGGGCATGTGGTGGTGGATGCTGTATTTTCTGTCGCTTTGCTGCTTCCTCTTGCTGCTGTCGTTGCTGTTGACGCTTCTTCTTTGTCTGGAACTCATGTGAGGACTCATACTTCGGTAAGCTGTATGGCCAAGAAATAGACACAGGACAATGAATTGAAGGTGAGTAATTTATTCTTAAAAGGATAAGTAATTTGCACAAAGGGCTACATAAATGATAGATTGGATCAAGGGAGATGGCTTAGCCAAGATTGAGGAGCAAAGAAGTGCAGGAAAAAGAGACATATTTGGTTTCTGAAGTTAAGGAGAAAAACACACCTTTTAGGATCACAAGGTAGAGGATCATTCCAAAAGTACTCCGCATCCAGTGCATCTTTTGCAGAAATCCTCTGAAATATTCGAACAAATACCACAACAAAAAAAGAAAGAAAATGTCAAACTTGTATCAACATGAAATGATGCATAGACACAGTGTCAGCTCAAAAGTTTTACAGGCAAGGCACAGAGAAACAGAAACAAACTCACTTGAGAAGAGCAAAACATAAGAACTTTTCATCATCCAAATTGGATATTCATATGGAACATACACAAAATCTCGATCAAAGAATTATAACCATTAAAAATATTCCCTCCAAGGCTCATTCTGATCAGAATCCATTTTGCCTAAATGAGGCATTCATTGGCAGCTGACAACCAATTAGAGGTTCCAAGCCATCCAATTAGAATTTTCTTCCCTCTAACATGTCTGCTTTCCATTAAACAACTTTGCCTGAGTGGAGTATGGACTGATACCAGCAAATGCCCAACAGTGAAATCTTCTTCATAAAAATTTGCCAAAATAATTGAAAAAATTGACATTATGTAGCTGTGAGCCTAAAAATATGAGTTTGATGCAAAAGAAGACATTCAATACAGAAATTTATAAAGCCACTATATAAATACAAATTGAGCAGGAGAGTAGAATATGAAAACTAAATCAAAAAAAAAAAAAAAGGAAGTTGGGGGTGCCAACTTATGATACTCATTATTATTTGATAAAACATGCCAATAATGTTTTGATGACAAAAATAGCCCCAATTGGAAGTTGACATCAGACTTTCTAGCCAACCAAAGCCTCACAGACTCCTAAAGGCTCATCCCTGTCTATGCAAAGAACACCAGCACATGCAAATAAAGAAAGACAATTGCTAATGATAGGATAGAGGAAGTGAAGCAGCACCAAGCAAACATTTATTAACAGTCCAATTATCTAAAATTTACAGGAAGGGAATAGAAAGTAGTAGAGTTCTGCATGTCTGACTGCAAAGAATTCTCACACAATTAGAACAATCACTCACTCTCACTCTCTCTCCCCCCATTTTGATGAAAATCCATCATCACATATGATGTTTATGACGGACATTGGGTTTATCCCTTGAGGGCATGCGATTATCAGATGACAATAATGCCATAATTTACATTGCGATGTTGCTATGCAAGAGTGCAATCCTTGCATGACTTGTCCCCATAACACAATAGTAAACGATGATTGTTATCACAACTCTTCCCAAAAGGAAAGCTCCTATATACTCTAGTGTAAGCCTCTCATTTAGTCTACTAGTCCGACTAGGAAATCATACCCAGCTTTATCCCATATAGTCACAGTAACCTGAACACACTAATAGAGCACCATACAAGGATGTCAACTATAAGAAAATCCCATCTTCTGGTCCTGACTAACAAAATTTGCCTATATGGCTTTCAATATACATATATATGAACTAGATGTGTTGGATAACCGTAAAAGCTCATCATTTCCCATGCCTGATGCAAATTATCATACACCACCAGTTACATATGTACATGAGGAATTTAGAGAACCAGTCTCATGGTTCCATTATCTGCTTGCTGCCATATGTCCCGTACCATGCAATAATCAAGCAAAAGCTCATGCACCACTCAGTATAACCTCTACAACTAGTTTATATCCTAACTTTCAAGGAGATTGTTTATAGGTTGTTACCTCATTCATGTAAACTTTGTTTCCACGACAACAGCATGTTCTGCTTCCACTTCATACTCAAATTATAATGCTACATTAATGTATTGATGAGTTTCAACATCTGATATATTGGCATCAAATTTTTCTTCTCACATGTTGTAGGAACAAAAAGAGGATAATTTTGATCCAGTTCTGCTAGGTTAAAATAATAAAATACAAGAGCATGCAAAACCAGTATGAAAAATTAACACTTAAGAATGAAGCTACACAAATAAAATCAAGCATGACATTAACTTATGATATTAGACTAACACTTTGTATGAAGTCGATTATGATAATGTCAAAATAATTCAGGTTGCATTCATTTGGTCTTTGTGATTAAGTTTTTCTAAATACATTAGAGGTAATATATTGATGAAATTACCTGGGATGGATCCAATGTTAACATTCTCTCTAGCAAGTCCAAAGCATGACGGTCAAAACTGCCAAATCAACAAAATAATATCCAGAATTTCAAAACTTCATAGCCGCTCATCAAAATATTGCTTATCAAAAAAAAAAAAAAAAAATGCCAGAACTGAGAACGTGGATGAAAAAAAGAGCAAAAGATACCAAGTTACTTACTGCTTGAAAACCTCCCTGAGCCGTCTCTTCATCGGCCGGGAAGGCTTAAAATTGTTATACCAGGGAATTTTAGAAACACCAGGCCAGTTGACCTCATCCGGAGTTCCACAGAGTTCAAATATCTTAGTTAGTTGCTCTGGCTGCAGGAAAGTCAGTAACATGGTATCATATTCATCTAGGAGAGTTTTAAACAAGGAAAGAATTTAAAACAAGACAAAAGAGACTTATATGAATTCTGTATATACTATAAAGAAAATAGTCAGACTGCAGAAAACAAAACAAGGACTTGAATAACAAGTCAAGACAGATTTATTTCAAAGTTGTATGTCCTATAAAGAAAATAGTTAGTTGCATCAAACAAATTGGTACAACCATTTGTTTAGCTGATTATAAACAGAGCCCTAATGATAATCCACATCCTACTTCGAACTAAAAACTAATCCCCTTTTAGCATAACCTTTAAAATTAATTCAAAACCCTAAAGTCCACTAAAAGAAAAGGGTGACTATAGTCAGCAAAGATAAAAGAGTCAACTTTTAAACACTGTTTTGCATAGTTGACTGTATGAGTACCATACCATACCATACTTGTAGGAAACTGGTGTGGTACCCTACCAAATGGCATAGTGGCTCCATAGAGTACTGTACCACCATGTGGTACGGGTGCTGTCCCAACATAGCCCATTTTGCAATGTGTTGGTATGGCGGTGTAACAGACCAGACCCCGAGACATAAAATCTTGATTCTAAATACTAAACAATCAATTGAATATTATAGGCAACTTATTTCACCATGACAATCTTGGAGAAGTTAAATTTCAGGGATGGTTCTAATTTATGATTCTCATAGACCAAAAATATTTATAGAAAACAATCTTACAACATGATGTATGAAACTAAGTAATCGGTATATGACAAGACTTCCTACAATTTGAAAACTATGATCATTTATGCTTTCTGTAACAAATGAAAACTGCAGTCCATTTTCGAGCATTTGTATCCATGAAGACCATCCTAATAAGCTCTTTATACACAACTGCATGTACAATAAAAGTATTAACAAAAAACAGCACTCAAAATATTAAGCAACAAATCAAGGATTCCAAATGTTAGGTTTGACATGCATAAAATAGTTTTCACTTTTTCATGAACATAACTAAAGCTCATCACTAAATATACCCTTTTGTTTACGAGTGCATGCATGAGATCTACTGGTGAATATGCTTCTTGACATGTGTAAGAAGGAGATCGAACTGCCCAGTTCAGGGGGTGCCGAAGCGGTACTAGTAGCCAACCAGGATGGTTCCAACATTCAAAACGACACACCACCAAGGACAGATGAGGGAGAAGGAAAGAGGAAAAAAGAGAGAAACGGGGGGAGGGAAGAAGAGGGAAAGGCTGAGGAGGTTGTTGAAGGCTATCAGAGGCCCGTCGAGGCCATTGAGGCCTCTTGAGCTCCTCCCTCCTTTGGAGAGAGGAAGAGAGAGACAGAGAAAGAGAGAGAGGGAGAGAGCGGAGAGGCCAGCGATGGTTGCTAGAGGACCATAGAAGCCCCCGAATGGTTGGATCTTCTTTTCTGCCCTTTGTCAGATTTAAATAGGGTGTGAAGTCAGCAATAGGATTGCCGATTTCACTGTGACTAAGCCAAAAAAAAAATAATCGTGACTAAAGCAGAGACACCCTATTTCAGTATGGTGGAGGGCGGGAAGAAAAATTTGACAATCTAGGGTCTCAGCCCTCTGGCAGCCATCACCGACCTCCTTGCCCTCTCCTTCCCTCCCTCCCTCTCTCTTCCTTTGTCCTATTCTCCCTCTCCACTGCTCCTCTGATCATTTGGGGGCCACCACTAGCCTCCCACCCTCTCCCTCTCCTTCCCTCCTCCCTCACTCACTTCCTCTCTCCCACTGCTATGTTAGTTCGGGCCCAGCATGAAACAACATAGGGGTGTACTAAGGCACCGGTTGATTGGTACAAGACCCGATACCTGCACAGCCAGCCTTGGTAAGACACAACACTACGCCCCCTTCCCCCCAAATTAAAATTAACTATTTGAAATATAAGTTGTCATTCTATCTAATTATTTTTGCTTCTTGTGATTTGTTATTGTTAATATTATTGCAATCATAATTGTCGTTGTTAATTATCAGTGATCCAATGCACAGATGCAGAGATCGGTTTTTGTTGCTTGTATCAGTGGAAGCACCCATCTATCACTTAAATCTTTACTTACTTTCCTTTATGAAGTGACAAAAAAGCATCAGTTGGTAAGAAAGCTCTAGGCCATCTTGAACTACCTAAAAATGATAACATGATTCAGGCTTTGTGGTGCTTTGATGTGATGCAGCCTATGGATACCCTCATTTTCCTCCTTTGTACCCCTATAAAATGGACAAAGCCCTAATCCTTGGAACTCAAAAGCTTAGACTCCGATTCTTCCTAAGACACCTTCAAATTTTTTTTACTTACCTCCCTGATAAATTGCTTATTAAAACTCTTAAGCATTTCTCTTACCTCTCTGATAAATTGATGCACAAAAAATGTGCATTCGAATATGCCCATTTGATATAGAATTCACATGCCAGGGACTCATCCAATATCTCTAACAGAAGTATGTTTTTTAATTATAAATGGATGTCAACATCAGGATGAATTTTTGATTCCTGCATTTTCCATATTTCTGAAAAAATAAAATTAAAAGCATGCTTGACCTAGACTAACTAAAACCCTAATCAAGGGGATGGGGCCGTGGGGGGACCAAAATAACATGGTTTTTCACACCTAGAAAACACCGTTATAGTACCATAAAATCATAATCCAGAATCCTTGCTCCTGCTCTTCTTGGTCGGCTTCTTTGGATGTAGATGAAAATTATGGAGCCTTTTCTCAGAAAAGGCTGCACTGTTCCCAAATCAAGATTCATTTCCTTCAGTGATTAATCATATTAAAATCTCCATACCCTGCTCCATCACCTGTGATTATTTTAATTCACATGCTCTTAAATTTCATTTCAGCTAGTCATTATACTGTGTCTCTATCTATTGATAATAGCATGTAGACAAATTTTTCCTCTACTTATTGTTTTTGTGTCCCAACAAAAAATTCTGAACACCATCTGCAACACCATAAGACTTCCTCTAGACATTTTATGCTCAATTTTGCTGAGAACGTCATTCACATTTGAAAAGGTTCACTGTGAAAATAAGTAATACAACACCTACCGAAACTGTGTCCTAAGAAACTTCAGACTGCCTCCTACAGTCATACAAGCACACAGACCATAATAATTACACTTGCTTGTACATGTATTTACAAGCCCTAGGTCATGAATGAACATGAAGACCAATATGAACTAGAAGAAATAAGACCACTATAAAAGAAATAATATGTAAAGATTCACATAATACCTCATTCTTTCCTGGCAAGATTGGTTTCCCATGCAGAAGTTCTGCAAAGATGCAACCAACAGACCACATGTCAACAGCTGGACCATACTTTGTAGTTCCAAGCAGCAACTCTGGAGGCCTGTCACCAAAAATGCCATGAAACATAACCAGTTAGATGCCGAGAGTGGTGCATTTGTTGAACCAGGAGAAAAAATTACAAGTACGGAAATCAGCATTGCATTCAAAGGTTGATGAAGATAGTATTTACCTGTACCACAATGTGATCACACGATTTGTTAGGTTTCCATTGTGATCACTGGAGAATGATCGTGCAAGGCCAAAATCAGCAAGTTTTAGATTTCCCTCATTATCAATTAGAAGATTAGAACCTGCACCAGGAACCATAATTCATCAGATCAGCAGCAAAATCAACGTTGAAAACAAAATTTCTGCCACATTGCATATGCAATACTTTAAACTACCTTTAATGTCACGATGGAGCACTTGATTTACATGACAATAATGAAGACCTGTTAGCAGCTGCCTCATGTAGCACTGATTGGGCATGACCAAACAGCAGTAGACAATCAGTAGGTGGTAAAATGAATAGTGAACACAAAATTATGGAGGCCTGATTTAATACCTTAATTTGGGGTACGGTGAATCTCATCCCAGGACGATCTGCTAGGCCAGTCAAATCATGATCCATGTACTCAAAAACCATGTAGATGTTTCCTTTATACTTGTTACCATCTGCAGCACTCAACAATTTGAACAACGTCAGTGTTCCTTTTGAGAAAAGAGGGCTAGGGAGAAAAAAAAGAAAATAAAATTGAATTCATAATTGGTGAAATATATGATTTTTAATCGAGACTTTCAAAGTGAAACTAGGTAGCTAAGGTACTGAACAAAACTCACCTGGCTTTCCTTGCTCATCCTTTTCAGGACCTGGTTATGTTTAACCCCCAAAAAAAAAATTAATGATATGACAAACTTGACATGTATGAAGAGGAGCTCATATGCAACATGAAAAAACCTGGAGAGGTCACAATCTCTTTCAATTGAATAACATTTTCATGATGCAGCTTCTTCAGAATTTTGATTTCGCGTATCGCTGTTATAGGAAACTGCAAGACTAATAAAATTTTAGCCTAGGTGGAGGATGAATATGTCAGCCATTCAATTCAAAGAACTTCCAATAAGCATATAGATGGAACATAAATGCATACTCCTTCTCTTTCATTGTCCATTCTAATTTTCTTCAGGGCCACTATTTCCCCTGTTTTTATTTCTCTGGCCATATAGACTTGCCTGCAGTCATTGTAGCAATGCAAAAAAAAAAAGAAAAAAAAAAGAAAAGATACTCTTCAGGAATCAAACCAATAAACATGTCACTAATAAGTCATAGATGTAGTAGAAACATATTAATATGTTGCATCCACCATTGAGGGATCAAACCAATAAACATGTCACTAATAAGTCATAGATGTTAGTAGAAACATATTAATATGTTGCATCCACCATTGTGTGCTGCTGATATTACACAAACGATACAAAAACCTCTAGATGCAATTCAGAAGGCCTAAGACAATAAAAAGAAAAGAAGCTTGAACAAATTCCATCAAACCCCCAAACATTTATATAAATAAGAGGATGTCGACATGTGTATCTGTATCACACACTGATGAAGCATTGAAAAAATAAATCCACCACCAAAACAACCACGATGAAGTGTGATGCATTACAAACCATATAACACTACATTCTGTGCAATTCTAAGTAACAAAAGGCAAAAAATAGATAAATTTATTCATAATTTCATCGAATTTTCGGGACATATTTTCTTAAGAAGATTATTAAATCCAGCCTAATTCGCCAACTGACACTTTACAAAACCTCCCACTAAACCAAACCAACATCTATATGAACATGATTCCCGAGAGTACTAGGATTTCTGAACCAATGCAGGCTTAGAGCTTGTTATGACTGGCTATATCAATATATTAGTCGGCAGATACTACAAACAGGCAAGAAAAAGATGCAACCTTTCTACTAGAATTCAGCATTAACTCAAAAGAAAAGGAGAATATCTTATGGACAACATATATCAAGCATCCAGGAACACAAATGAAATCAGTACAGGAATCAACACAACCGAGTAATTAAACAGAGAACTTTGACCGGTTATTGCACTCACCCGTATGTGCCTTCACCAATCTGCTCCAATTTCTCGAAGCAGTCGACGCTCCGAGACCCCCACGACGGGGGCTCCTCGAGATTCAGCTGCCCGGGAGCAGCAACAGTCATCCTCCACCTCTACTGCAATTCCTCGAAAGGTTTGAAAGCGAAAAACCCTAGCAGAAGAGATAACGCAAGATCAATGACTAATTCGACGCAGTTTCCCAAAACAAGAAGGGGCGTGTTCGTTCCAAGAAATCCGATGAACATCGATTTAATTAAACCAAAAGAATCAACGAATTCGGGAAGAAATCGGGTCTTAGGGTATTGGCGGCTGAAGAAGAATAGGGCGGGGAAAATGGAGAAAACTTGGGGAAAGCGGAAAACAAGGGGAGAGGAGGAGTAGGTGAGGGCTTTACCTCCGATCGAGGGCGCGGCGGCGGGAGAACCTTGGCGTCCCCTTCGAGGAGGAGAGGAAGACGACTCGCTGGCGGAACGAGCTGGGAATCGGTGGGGTGGGTTAGCATTTTATCCGTGTGCGTGCCGGATCGATTCGGTGGGGTGAATCCGAAACTTATCCGATTTATCCGACGTTCTCCAAAATAAAATTTGCATTACATCCAAAACAAAAAAAAAAAAAAAAAAGGAAAATTTGCATAAATTACTTGTTCTATAAAATATTTTTCTTGCATAATTGATCGTATTTTATGTTCTTAATCGAATTGTTCCTTAGTCAATCAGCATTTATTCAATAATTAAATTTTGTATTTTAGAATATATGTATGGGTTAGAAAAAATATGTAGCTTAGAGGATCATATATTAATCTATATGCATTGGTTATATTGTATCAAGATGTTTGTTTGTATGTATTATATATTGTCTACCTTTCTATCTATGTAAAGTAGATAGTTTAAATGAATATAAATGACATTTATATGGCATCAAGATGTCCAAATGTATATATTATATACGGTTTATCTTTTTATCTATGTATACTAGATAGTTTAAACTCATGCAACCGGTTAAACATGCTTAGTTAGAATGTGTACACAAGTTAAATCTAAATGTTTGTGAACTATATAATACATGCACAAGTCCTCTTTACTCTATACATCATATAATACAAGACTCAAGGTAGCTCAATCTAAAAAAGAAGTAAAATCAATTTTATAAAAATTAAAGTTAATATTTTGTAAAATCTAAAAATATGACTAATTATTTTTACATCTACCTGATGTATAACTTAGAGACTATCAAAAATATATTATTTTTTATTTTTAGATTATTTTAATAATATAAATCATGACCAATGATGTGGATCTTTAAATTAGATACTTGCAAGAACCTATATTGTTAACAGATGTATAAATCTCACCTCTAGGCAATAATGTAATTATATTTGTTTAGTGACATAGGTTTTGTTATGAATATCCACCTCGGCCTCAGCCCTAACTGAAGACACTGGAGATCGAACTTTGACGAGCATGAAGAATGCTCCTAAACAAGTAAAGGGCATTAGATATATGCCTTAAAACTAGAATGAATTCACAGGGAACTATGAATGGTAGCTTAGACCTCAGACTCTTTTTGAGGTGGTCACCTTGGCCTTTGATGAAGTACTTTAAGGTTAGCCTAAGCTGACATTGAACTAAATCTTACAGTTTTCTCCGTTGATAGCATTCGCCCTTCTTCCAACTCAGGAATATCCAGATAAGAAAGAATATCTCCGTGATTGAATCACGCCATGAATGGAAATAACTATTGCCAGTTTAATCCACGCATGATATCCGAAAATCAGTTGGACTCCAAGACATGTACGACTCTAATCCCCCTTCTATAAATAGAAGGATGCGGGATCCCTAGGGTAAGCTCTCGAATTTCATTATTTTTTTCTCATTATTTTCCTTCTAATTTGAGCGTCGAAGGATCTTTGTTAGAAAACTCACCGGCGAGGCCTTTTTGCATGTTTCCAAGCTGGAGCTCAGGCATCGTCCCTCATTACTCCATCATCACAGCAGTCAGACCTCAGGCATGGGAGTTGGCGGCAACCGATTCTAAACCATAAAAAGATTTTTTCAAAATTGCAGAAGGCTCACAGTTTTCACAAATTATACTCACTAACAATGAGGAGATCCTGAACTATCCATATCAGAAAGGTATATCCATTAGAAGCATTCAAAATTCTATTTGTATTATTGAGTTTGATGTATTTTGCTCGATGACTACATCCTTAATCTGATTGTAGCTCCATATTATCATTTCACCAAATGTTCCTCTTCCAAACAATAGCTATTAAGAATTTGTCTAATTACTTTTGGACCAACATCATAACATGCACATCTACTTAAACTTTGTGTTTATATCAATTCATGCTAAATTACTCCACAGTATGCATAATAAGAAAATCATAGCATTGTGGAAGCTTCTCTCTTGTAGAATCTCTCTTCTTGCATTACAATAAGTGGGAACCATGTTCGTGATTTCATATACAGAACGTCAGGTAGGTCACAGACGTACAATAATTCCAGCCACATTTATTACGTGCAAACAAAAGGTTTACAAAGGCCACAATCCTTCCAAACATTCAATAGCAATTCACCTCCTGCAGATCTCTCAAAGAATTGAGGCATTAATGTTAGCATATACACCGTAGAGTAGGATAGAAGCATGCAGTTATACCTTAACCTCCTTGACCTCAAAGACTTTAGGTTGCGTTTGGTGAAGACATGAATTGCTGAAAGTTTTAGAAGCTGAACTCGACCCATTCAACCTTTTAAACAAAATCTTTTTTTTCAAAAAACTATATAAATATTTGAGCATAATCTATCCTGACATGGAAATTATCTCAAGTGCAACATGTGCATCTGATGCAAATAAAAAACATTAAATACAAGTAAAAGGGTAGGAAGCTCATAGATCTTCATCCAAGTATAGCGCAAAATGACAACCCCCACACAGGCCAAGAAATCAATGGAGCACAAGGTGAAATAATGATTAGCACCTACAAGGTCCAACAGTTAGACCATGACTCGGTGTTTCAGTTCGGTAGTGAAGAAAAGGAAACTGGAGTTGCGAAAATTCTCTCTCTTAACCCGTGCCAGTGAAGAAATCTACGTACCCTTTTATAGTCTACATTTTTATACAATTGCATACGATGATAATAGATACAAGAATGAAAATATATGACAATAAACCTCAAGAATATGTTGCAGAAATCTATATGATCTTGAAGATTCTATAAATTTCTCAAGAATATACTATGGCAATCCCTTAATAAAAAATATACAATAATAGATTTCAGAAAAAAAATATGTTTTGATAATTTTTTGAATATCCTTTGATAATTTTTTGAATATTTGACTGCATGATCTTGGAGATTCTTAAAGATTTGTATGGTCAAGAGTTGGGCTAGTATCCCACCTCAAGCGAATATAGTACTGTTGTGGGATACCGACCGACCGACCGATCGGCTGACCGACTGACTGACCGTCTCCGACTGGCCGACCGACCGACTGACGGGCATATCGACCGATTGACGGTCGGAGTGCCCCGACTGAAAGCCGGGAGTGCCCGACTAACGGACGCTACCGACGGCTTTTCAATGGCCCATCGCCGACTGGAGGTATGTCGGGCGTATCCATCCCGACCGACCAAACCCAGAGGACGACTCACATGAAACTCGCCGACTGACGGAGGAACCCGACGCCACTCTGCTGGCCGCCGACCAAGGGTCGGCCGTCTCCTCCCATCGCCGTACAGCCGCCAGACCTTGTCAGCTCTGACACGGACATGCGGCACAGTCACCCAGGGGCATTGTCCCGCCGAGAGCCGGGTCAACCCTGGTGATTAGACGGCTACACGGCGACATGACATTTTCACGGCGGCTCTGACAGTCTACAGTGAGTTGACAGTTCCTCACTCGTCCGCGCCATTAATGACGGCGCCATACCTAGCTCCACTATATATACCGGGGAAGGCAACAGTGGAAGGTCGATCCGCTCGTCTCTCCCACATACGCAGGCTTGCTCCTCTCTCTCTCTCCCTCTCTCTTTCCCAGAGCTCTCTGTCTGCATTTCACTGTTGCCCAGTCACCTCTCTGACTTGACCATCGGAGGGTCCCCACCGGAGCCGCCTCCGGTCAGTGCGGACTTCCTTTTGCAGGTGCACGCTTCCCGGCGATCGGGCGACGAGGCGATTGGCCGCAACAGATTGGCGCGTCAGGTAGGGGCATCAGCATGACAAAGACAAGAGCTCAACGATCGAGAGTCACTGGGTCGGCCAGGCGCTCTTCCCGCCGGGAAGAAGCCTCCCCGCCCCCACCGGCGGCGGAGCCTAGCTCTCCGCGCCCTGCAGTGACCACGGAGGCCCAGATTGCGGCCATCGTACGGCAGATGACCGTACTGACCGACGCAGTCAAAAGCCTCCAGCAACAACCGGCGGCCCGACCTATGCCTTCCAGGAGCAGCCGCCGACGGTCGCGCCGACCCCTGTCGCCTCCATGCGAGCGCTCCCAACAGCGCTCCCACGGAGAGGAGGAGGGGCGACCACGGCGCGACGACCGACGGTCCCAGCGGCCCTCTCCTTCCCCGTTGGAACGGGCGAGGAAGGAAAAGCGGCCGCGCACACCGTCGGCCTCTCTTTCAGAATCCTCCGGAGGCTCCACCCCTGGGGTCCCCCAGCATCGACGAGCGGACGACTACGAGCGACGGTTCGAGGAGATCGACCGCCGACTCGCCCAACTGCAGATGGACGGCCAGAAGTCTTCGAACGACGTCGACTTCCAGACCGCCCAGCCTCTCTCTCGACTGGTCCTCGATGAGCCGATTTCCAGTCGGTTCAAAATGCCGAACGTGGAGCCATACGACGGCTCCACCGACCCAGTCGACCACCTTGAGAGCTATAAAGCTCTCATGACAATTCAAGGGGCAACCGACGCTCTTTTTTGCATCGGCTTCCACGCCACACTTCGCAAGGCTGCCAGGGCTTGGTACTCCGGTCTTCGATCGGGCAGTATCCATTCCTTCGCGCAGCTCGAGCACTCGTTCGTGGCCCATTTCAGCACCAGCCGAAAGCCGCCGCGAACGTCGGATAGCCTTTTCTCCCTCAAGCAGGGGGAAAACGAGACGCTCCGACACTTCGTGGCGCGATTCAACGCGGCCACGCTCGAGGTCCGGGACCTTAACGAAGACATGGCGGTTTCAGCCATGAAGCGGGGCCTGAGGTCGTCCCGGTTTACTTATTCTCTGGACAAGACCCTCTCCCGAACATACGCCGAGCTACTGGAGCGCGCATACAAGTATATGCGCGCGGACGAAGGAGCGTCCGACCGACGCTTGGTCGAGCCCAGGGGTCCGAAGGAGAAGAGAAGAAAGGGTCGGGATCCCGCCGAACCAAGCAGACCCCCGGCCGATAGTCGGCTTTCTCCACTCCGACAGATCCAAAAATCACCCCGCCGACAGACTCCGAGGTCGGTGCGTCCCAGGTATGACTCCTACACTCCTCTCTCCGCTCCCCGTGCGCAGATCTTGATGGAGATCGAAGGGGAAGAATACCTGCGACGGCCTCCGCCTCTGAAGGCAAAGGGCCTCGACCATCGGAAGTACTGTCGGTTCCATCGGAGCCACGGCCACGACACCGAGCGATGCATTCAGTTAAAGGATGAGATCGAAAATCTCATCCACCGGGGGTATCTCGGCAAGTTTCGAAAGGGTCCGCCGACCCGACCGACTGCCGATCGACGCCCCCAGCCGACTGAAGAGGCGCCGACTAACCAGCCGACGGCTGGAGTCATCAACATGATCTCCAAGCGGCTGGGATCGGGGACGTCTACAGGGGGAGCCGACGAAAAAGCCGCGCCCGGACGACGTGGTTACCTTCTCAGAAGACGACGTTCGGGGCATCCAGACTCCCCACGACGACGCTGTTGTTGTGTCGGCGACAATAGCCAATTATGATGTAAAACGAATTTTTGTTGATAATGGAAGTTCGACAAATGTTTTGTTTTACTCGACCTTTTCTCGAATGCGACTACCGACTGATCGACTTAGTGGGGTCTCCACCCCCTTGATCGGCTTTGCCGGAGACACCGTCACGACAGAAGGAGAAATCACCCTGCCCGTGACGGTCGGTACCGAACCACGGCAAAGAATGGTCTCCCTCATTTTCGCGGTCGTCCAAGTTCCTTCGGCCTACAACGCCATACTCGGGCGACCCGGATTGAACGCCCTCAGGGCGATCGTCTCGATGTACCATCTCCTTGTTCGATTCCCGACCAAAAACGGAGTCGGGGAGATGCGCGGAGATCAACAGCTCGCCCGACGATGCCTCCAAATCTCCGTCCAAAGCGACGAGACAAAGGATCCCCTGACAATCGACAAGCTGGATCAACGGGAGGAGGAAGAGCGGGGTTCGCCGGCCGAGCAGCTCGAGGCGATCCCGGTAGGAGAAAATCCCGACAGAAAAGTTTGGGTCGGGTCTCAATTGCCCGACACCGAACGACACCGACTGGCGAAGCTAGTGACGGCCAACGCCGACATATTCGCATGGTCGGCAGCAGATATGTCGGGCATCCCTCCAGAAACAATTACTCACCGACTCAACATCGACCCGACAATGAAGCCGGTGAGGCAGAAGAAAAGGTCCTTCGCCCCAGAAAGGCAGAAGGCCATTGACGAAGAAGTGGACAAGCTGCTCGAAGCAGGCTTCATTCGGGAATCCACGTATCCCGATTGGCTCGCCAATGTCGTCATGGTCAAGAAAGCCAACGGGAAGTGGAGGATCTGCATCGACTATACCGACCTCAACCGAGCATGCCCGAAGGATAGCTTTTCACTCCCGAAGATCGACCAGCTGGTGGATGCGACGTCCGGATTTCGACTGCTCAGTTTCATGGACGCCTTCACCGGGTACAATCAGATCCGGATGGCGCCTGAAGACGAGGAGCACACCGCGTTCGTGACCCCCAAGGGCCTCTACTGTTATCGGGTGATGCCCTTTGGATTGAAGAATGCCGGCGCCACCTACCAGCGACTCGTCAATAAGGTCTTCAAAGACCAGATTGGGCGTAACATGGAGGTGTACGTGGACGACATGCTGGTAAAGAGCACGCAGATCCCGGACCATGTTCAGGATCTCGAGGAGACCTTCCGCACCCTTCGACGACACCGAATGAAGCTCAACCCGACCAAATGCGCCTTCGGGGTGACCTCGGGGAAGTTCCTCGGATTCCTCGTTTCTCAGAGAGGGATCGAGGCCAACCCTGAGAAGATAAAGGCGATCCTCGACATGCGTCATCCGAACACCAAGAAGGAGGTCCAACAACTGAACGGAAGAATCGTCGCTCTTAGCCGATTCATTTCCCGATCAGCTGAAAGGTGCCTCCCGTTCTTCAAGACCCTGCACCGGGCGAACGGTTTCTCTTGGTCGGGTGAGTGCGAACAGGCCTTTGAAGACCTGAAAAAGTATCTGGCTTCTCCGCCACTGCTCGTAAAGCCGCAGGTCGGGGAGACCTTGTATCTCTACTTGGCCACATCTTCTGAGGTGATCAGTTCGGTGCTCGTTCGGAAAAATGAGTGCCGAACCCATCAGCCCATCTACTACACCAGCAAAGTGCTCCACGGCGCCGAAGCCAGATACTCGGAGACGAAAAAGATGGTTTTTGCCCTGACCGTCTCCGCGCAGTGGCTCCGACCATACTTCCAGGCCCACGCCATCGTGGTACTCACCAACCAGCCCCTGAGGGCCGTACTGCGCCGACCCGACACATCCGGACGACTCGCTAAGTGGGCAATGAAGCTTAGCAAGTTCGACATTCAGTACCGACCGAGGCCTGCCTTGAAGGCTCAGGTCTTGGCCGACTTCATCGCTGAATGCCCGACGACCGACCGAAGGTCGGGAGCTGAAGGCACGGGACGAGATTCGGTCTCTGAGCCAGACCCGATCCCCACCTGGGTACTTCACATCGACGGAGCCTCCAACGCTCAGGGAAGCGGGGCCGGGCTCCTGCTCACGAACTCGGATGGGGTTGTCACCGAATACGCCCTCCGGTTCGACTTCAAGGCCTCCAACAATCAAGCCGAATACGAGGCACTCCTCGCGGGCTTGAGGATGGCGAAGGAACTGGGCGTCGACAGCCTCTGGGCATTCTCCGACTCTCAGCTGATCGTGGGGCAAGTCAAGGGCGACTTCGAGGCGCGAGATCCGACCATGATCAAGTATCTTCAGAAGGTAAAGGATCTCGTGGCCCGCCTCGAGCATTTCGAGATCTCCCACATCCCCAGGATGGAGAACGCCCGTGCCGACGCTCTCTCCAGATTGGCAACATCGGCCTACGATTCTTTGGGTCGGACGTTTGTCGAAAACCTCCAACAGCCGAGCATCGATCGGGTCGAAGAAGTACAGCAGCTAACGTCTGAACCAAGTTGGATGGACCCGATCGTCCGGTACCTGTCCGACGGGACCAGCCCCGAAGATCCCGCGGAGGCCAAGCGACTCCGATGGTCGGCGTCGCAATATGTGATCATGGACGGCCGACTCTACAAGAGGTCGTTCTCCCTCCCTCTGCTCAGGTGCTTGGGACCGACCGACGCTGACTACGCCCTCCGAGAGGTTCACGAAGGAATTTGTGGGAATCACTTGGGGGGCAAGTCCTTAGCCTTCAAGGTCTTACGACAGGGCTACTACTGGCCGACCATGAGGAAGGATGCGGCAGAGTTGGTCCGAAGGTGCGAGCCATGCCAGAAGTATGCCAATATTCAGCGCCAACCGGCCAGCCAAATCGCTCCCATTGTTGCTCCGTGGCCCTTCGCTCAGTGGGGAGTCGATATTCTCGGCCCCTTCCCACCGGCGTCGGGCCAAAGGAAGTTCATCGTTGTCGCCATCGACTACTTCACGAAGTGGGTCGAGGCCGAGCCCTTGGCGTAGATCATCGAGCGGAAGATGGAGGACTTCGTCCAAAAGTCCATCATCTTCAGGTTCGGATTGCCGCACACCATCATCACCGACAACGGACGGCAATTCGACAACCAAGACTTCAAGGACTTCTGCGCCAGGTTCCACATCCGTCATCGACTAACTTCAGTCGGGCACCCACAGTCCAACGGTGAGGTTGAGGTGACGAACCGAACCCTGCTCCATGGACTCAAGACCCGACTGAACGAAGCCAAAGGTCTCTGGGTCGACGAGCTGGGCTCCGTCCTGTGGGCTTACCGAACGACCCCCCGCGTCCCAACCGGAGAGTCGCCGTTCAGTTTGGCCTACGGGACAGAAGCCATGATCCCGCTCGAGATTGGCCTGCCATCTTCAAGGGTTGAGCAGTACCGCGAGCCGGACAACTCCGAAAGCCGGAGGGCTGACCTAGACCTTCTCCCCGAACTGCGAGATGAGACTCAAATCCGAATGGCCTCATACCGACAGAGGGTCGCCCGGTATTACAACGCCAAGGTCAGACCAAAGCTCTTTAAGCCGGGCGACCTAGTCTTGAGGAAGGCAGAAGTGTCGAAGCCCTTGGACCAGGGGAAGCTGACTCCCAACTGGGAAGGACCCTACAAGGTTGCTGACACCTTCGGGCCGAGAGCCTATCGGCTGGAAACCCTTGAGGGAAAAACCATTCCCCGGACTTGGAACGCCGACAACTTGAAGCTGTATTGTCAGTGAATTCTGTAATTCAATTGTCGGAATACATGTTTAGTTTGAAAAATTGGAGTTCTAACTCTTCCGCTACCGATCGGCGCTCAGCCCCGACGCATCGACGCGGATCTGGCACCGACGACACATCGGCCCCTTACACGGACCGATGCATCTACAACGACGGGAGTCAATACTCCTTCGATGACTCGTCGGACCTTCACAAAGGGCCGACGGACTCTTATGAACGGGAGTTCATGCTCCCTCTACGGTCGAATTTTCGGGCAGAATCCGTCGGCCGACAGGCCGATCGGGCCCCGACCGAAGAAAGGCAAAAAGCCCACGCGACTATTGTCGCGACTTCCGACCGAGCTACGGCCGGTCGAGGGATGTTCGGCTTACCACCGTCTATCACACGACGCGACCTTTGTCGCATCTACGACTTGCCGACCGACCAACGGCCGGCTGAACGACATTCGGCTTACCACCGGACGTCGGAAAACATCGAACCCGATGCAGGGGTATGGGAACCCGACTTACTATTGTTTCCCCGACACTGCGCCGGACGACGACTTCGACTATCGGAAGCCGACTTGAAGTCGGAACGCACTCTGCTTTCGGGGCTTCACAAGTTGCTGAAGTCCTACCGACTTGCGTGGGTCAGTGACTTAACTAAGGTAGCGACTCGCGTTCGACATTGCAGACATGTTTGGCATTGCAAACAAGGGGAGAAGGCAAAAGAAGAATTCATTCAAGACTTAAAGAAATTTTTTCCATAAACAAAGGAAAGTCTACAAGGTAAAGGCCGGAGCCCGATTACAGTTCAAAGCAAAATAGAAGACAAAATAAAACCGACTAATCGTCGGAGTCAACGTCCTCAACAGGACGACGATGCGAGTTGGTCGGCGGATCTGCTCCGACTTCATCCGTCGGGGCCGACCGATCTTCGGCAACTGGCTCTGCGACGTCTTCGGCTTCCGCCCTGTTGGAGAGACCGTCCGAAGCTGGTCCGGCCGCCTCCTCCGCAGCTGGGGCCTCCGACCCTGGCAGAACCACGCCGCTGAGGTCAAGTTCGGGGTACAAGCCCCGAACGGCTTCCCGGGCATCCTCGTACCCGACTTGGTACGAGAGGTAGCCGCTCTCGAGGAGCTCTTCGCGGTACTCCTCTGAGTCCCGGAAGACCTCGACCGCCCGACCCAAAGCCTCCTTCGCCGACTCTGATTCGGCTTTGGCAACGTCTGCGTCGGCCTGAGCGGCGGCACGGCCCTCTTCAGCCTTAGCGAGGTTCTCGAGACTCGCCCGAAGTTGCTCGCGCTCGCCCTCCAACTCTTTGCCGACACTATCTCGCTCGTGTCGGAGCCGACGGATGGTCCGGGACTTCTTGGCCGCGTCATCCTTCGCCGACTTGAGCTCTGACTCTAACGATGCCTTGGCCTCCTTGAGTCGGGAGTTCTCCTCCGAGAGTCGGGAGACCTCCCCCTCGAGTCGGTTCTCCCGCTCAACCGACTGCTGGAATTGGTCGACAAGGATGGTCTTCTCGGCTTCTAGCCCTGCGACCTTATCTCTCCAGGCCGCGCGCATATCCCCAAATTTCCGATATCCGGCCTCTAGCTCGGATATGTTGAAGACCAGCTGCACAAAAAGAGCCGACTGTTAGTGAGCCGAACTCGCGAAGCGACAATTAAAAATAGGAGGAAGAAGGGTTTACCCGAATCAGCATCGGATAGAAGGACGACAGCATGTCGGAGACACGCTGGTTCTTCATTGCTTCGATGTCGGCGGGAAGAAGGAGTGCTTGGCACAGTCTCCTGGCCAGGTCATGGTCGGCCAGTCCCGACGCACCCTCTGGAAGCGGGAGGTCGGCCGACCCGCCCGCCGACCGACCTTCGGCACCCGACACCATTGGGGCCTTACCTCGGCTAGCCGCCCAAGCCCTGACGTCGGAGATCGACGGCAAGCTCGACCCCGACCGAGTCTCGGCCGATGGCGCGGCGGTGGCATGCGTCGGCCGCTCAGGTTCGGGGGCCTCCTCCCGAACCTCCGGAATCTGATGGGCAGTCGGCGTGCCCCCTGCAGAATCAGCCACCCGCCGGTCGGGCGAAGCTGTTCCCCCGACTGATGGTCCCTCCGACGGGACGTCTGCCAGCGCTGTCGGCACCGACAGTGCGATCACTGGCTCCGCCTCCGACCCTGCTGGTTCGCTCAGTGGAACAACACGGGGCCTCCTGGGAGGCTGCGACGGTCTGGCTCCTGCCGCCGGCCTCTTCCTCACGGCATGCTGACGAATGTCGGCAGCCGACAGTCGTGTCCTCGGCGGCATGTCTAAAAAAATACGACCGATGGTCAGAACAAAGGAAAAAGGCAGAAAAGAAAATAAAGATGTCGGAAAAATGCAAACCGATCTAAACGGGGGACCGGGCTAAGGCCGGCATCATACAAGGCCTGCTCGGTGACGAGCTCGCTCTGCTTCGGCATCGAGATGTCCTTCAGCCGATGGAAGTCCTCCCGATCACCGACCTCCACCCGACTGTTCTCATTGGGATCGGTTCGGGGATTCCCCCAACGGACGGGAAACCCCCACGGAGCAGAAGACGACGCGAAGAAGAACTGGTTCTTCCATCCGTGAATGGACGTCGGAAGACCAGTGATGAAGGAGAGCCCTTTCCGAGGGATAAAGTACCACCACCCTCGGGCTTTAGGATGGGGTCGGAGGACAAAGAAAACTCGGAAAAGAGAAATTCGAGGTTCGATCGGCAAAAGCCGACATAGGAGAGCAAAACTGACTATTAGCCGAACTGAGTTCGGCGCAAGTTGTGCCGGGCATAGCCCGTAATAGTCCAAAACATTCCGAATGAACTCCGAAACCGGGAATCGAAGGCCGGCCCGGAGATCCTCCAGATAGAAGGCCACCTGGCCCTCGGGCGGGCTATTAACCCGACCATCGACGTCAGGGGCGAACAGCCGAAACAGCTCCGGGATGCGGTACTGCTCCCGGATCTGATCGACATTCGGCCCCGAAAGTGAAGATGCCTCCACCTCCGGGGACGACCGAGTGTCTTCGGTCGGCTCTCCCGACCGACTACCTCGTAGGGACGTCCTTGCCATGAGTACAAGAAAACGGCAAGAAAGAAAGAAAGAAGGAGGGGGAAAGAAACCTTAGCCCTTGGAAGGAAAAAATCGCGAAGGGGGCGACAGAATGGAGAAGTACCTGGAATGGGGGCTCGGGCGGGCAAAATCTCGACTGTGAAAATAAAAGGGGTAAAAAACCATGTGGGGGTAACCTTGCATATATATAGTGCCCCCCAACGGTCGAGATGAAGGCACGCCCAGCGAAGACTCCCCAGATTTCGCCGCGTGGCATCATCAGGGCCATCCAACGATCCAACGGTTCGACGCACCCCCCTTCAGATTGCGCCACGTCGCCTCCATCCGCTCCGCCGAACGCGAACCGATGGCCACGCGCCACGTGTCGCGGCGGGACGCGACGTTTTGTCTTCCCGACGGGACGCAACGTTTGGAGTTCCCGAGGGAACGGCGGGAATGATGGTTCCCCTTCCCGATGGGACACGACGGTTCCACTTCCCGATGGGACGTGACACCTGGCACCGATTTTATCGCTGACACCAGCGGGACATCCGGCACGGCGGGACGTCCGACGCCGACCGACACCTGATGCTGATGGGACGAGACGCCTGGCGCCGACTGGATGTCGGGCGCCAGTAAGCCTCTCCACATTTATGAGGCGCCTGGCGCCGTGGTGACCGGCGGCACGGTCGGATCCTCACATACGACAAATCCACTCCTAGTCGCCAGCTGGCCGTCCGACTCAGGAGTGGAGGGGGGCAACTGTTGTGGGATACCGACCGACCGACCGATCGGCTGACCGACTGACTGACCGTCTCCGACTGGCCGACCGACCGACTGACGGGCATATCGACCGATTGACGGTCGGAGCGCCCCGACTGAAAGCCGGGAGTGCCCGACTAACGGACGCTACCGACGGCTTTTCAATGGCCCATCGCCGACTGGAGGTATGTCGGGCGTATCCATCCCGACCGACCAAACCCAGAGGACGACTCACATGAAACTCGCCGACTAACGGAGGAACCCGACGCCACTCTGCTGGCCGCCGACCAAGGGTCGGCCGTCTCCTCCCATCGCCGTACAGCCGTCAGACCTTGTTAGCTCTGACACGGACATGCGGCACAGTTACCCAGGGGCATTGTCCCGCCGAGAGCCGGGTCAACCCTGGTGATTAGACGGCTACACGGCGACATGACATTTTCACGGCGGCTCTGACAGTCTACAGTGAGTTGACAGTTCCTCACTCGTCCGCGCCATTAATGACGGCGCCATACCTAGCTCCACTATATATACCGGGGAAGGCAACAGTGGAAGGTCGATCCGCTCATCTCTCCCACATACGCAGGCTTGCTCCCCTCTCTCTCTCCCTCTCTCTTTCCCAGAGCTCTCTGTCTGCATTTCACTGTTGCCCAGTCACCTCTCTGACTTGACCGTCGGAGGGTCCCCGCCGGAGCCGCCTCCGGTCAGTGCGGACTTCCTTTTGCAGGTGCACGCTTCCCGACGATCGGGCGACGAGGCGATTGGCCGCAACAAGTACAAACTGTACATGGAGCTTGGATCTAAGAGTAGAAAACCAATGATAGGAGAGACCATTGGTTAGTACATTACTGATTTGCTCTTGGGAGGAGATGAATCTTATATGTGGTTGATTGCACCTTATCCATTTTATATTAACTTTTTATTGGATATATTAGGTATAGACGAGTAGCATTGCATATGAGTTGGTTGCGGATAGAGGTAAGACATCTTGGACAAGATCACTAGTATATATATTTATTTATATACTATATGATTTTGGTTTCTTATGGATAATATTTTTAGATATGTGATTACAGATATAACTACTATATTTTTTATATACATGCTTATATTAGACGATATAACATCTTTTTTGGACTGTTTGGATTATAATACTTGCAATTAAAAATCTTGAAAGAAATATAATATTATAATATATTTCTTTGGCATGATTAAGATTTAATAAATTGATATTAATGAAGAGATATTTAGACTAGCCATGTTAAACTATAAATAGCTTTGTCATGATAGAAATATGACAATGTAGATAGCCCATAATAGACAGGAACATGGCAATATTGATAGTCTATGATGGGCATTAATATGGCATTGTAAATAGCCCATTATAGGTAGAAAATGGCACTATGGATGGCCTCATTATGGGCAGGAATATGGATTTGAGATTGCCAATTATGGGCTAGAGCATAATCATGAAATCTAAAGATAACTGTTAATTAATATGAATTATGTTAATGAGGCATATATGATAGTGGATGTGTGAGGAACATTTACTATAACATTCTACATGCCATAGTTTTGTGTTTGAATAAATATTTTTATTTATACCTTTCAATATATATTATTGGTGCCATTAAATACTGGAGGTCTATAAATTGATTGACCCTCAACCAAAAATATACCAATTAGGACTGTCATATATCTTTAACTCTTGATGGTTAGATCAATTGGACTGAATATCTACTTTAATGCCAATTATTTTTTAGAGATAGCAATCCAAGAAGAAGGTGAATTGGGTTTCTTAAAAAGTTAACTCCAACTATTTGTGCCCAAAAATAATCTTAGAAGCATATATGGAGTGCTTATCAGGCAAATATAAAGGTAGCAGAAATAACAAAATAAGTAAAGTAATACAATCACAAATATAAAAGATTTATAGTGGTTCGGTGTTATGATATAACATCTATGTCCACTCCCCAAGTAAATCCATTTGAAATTTTAATTATAATTTTTTTTAAGATTATAATTTAATTATTTTTACAGATTTACAATCCAATCTAGTTGGCTTTCTCTGGCTCACCAACCAAGATCTTATAGCTAATTATTTTATTTCGTCCGATTGATTTCTGTAGAGATATCAATCAAAATCTTACGCTTTCCAACTTTTAGGCTTGGATCAAACTCAAGTTTCTATACCCAAGAAATTTATTATAATAAAACAAATAAAGATGTATAGGGAATAAAATTCAAAGATAATAAAACTCATTTAAGTTCTGAAGAAGTCGAGATAGATGAGCCTTCAATACTTGGACTTCTTCTTTGAATGCTTGAGAGGATTGAGGTAGTCTTCAATACTTTTTTGTAAGAATAGTTAGCTTAGATTAATACTCTCTTTCTCTCTTTCAGATTGAACAAATGTGGGAAGGACTGAATCTAATACTCTTTAATTCCTTCCTCTTTCTATTTGAGTTCCTCACACTAGCTTCAACAAATAACTCAATAAATTCCTTAAATTTCAAAAGCTTCAAAAACTTAGTTCCCTCCATGAATCCTTTATATTTATGGCCTCAAAAGTATCTTCATTTAATGCTTTAGTTGTTGGAAGCTTGAAAATAATTGTTGGAAACTTCAAAAGATCTCATCATATATGATCCTTCACAAGGGGTTAGAACAAGAGCTTCTGTTAGGAATATTTATGATTATCTTATTTTTGTCTCTCAAATTGAATCTAAATATATAGCGAAAGCTGAAAATAGATGCCTACTATGTAAAAGAAGTTGAATTAATTTGAGAAAAATAATATTTGAAGTTTAGTTAGTAGACCAATTGACTATCTCATAATAGGCAAAAAATAGATGTTTAGAAATAAGTTGGATAAAAATGGTGACGTAGTTAGAAATAAAGCAAGATTAGTTACAAAAAGATATAACCAAGATGAAAGAATAGATTTTAATAAAATATATTCTCCTGTAGCTAGATTAGAAGTAATTAGATTATTATTTATATTTATTTGCTATATGAATTTTAAATTATTTTAAATAGACGTAAAAAAATATCTTTTTAAATGATATATTGCTGAAGAAGTTTTTATAGAACAGCCATCTGATTTTAAAAATCATGCCTTTTCAAATTGTATTTTCAAACTTAAAGCATTATATGGTTTAAACAAGCATTAAGAACATGGTATGATAGACTAAATAATTTTTTACTTGAGAAAACATTACTAGAGGTAGTATAAATATAACTTTATTCTAAAAAAAAAAATGATTTGCTAGTAGTTCAAATATATGTAGATAATTTTTTTTAGTACTACTAATGACAATCTCTATCAAGAGTTTGCTGAGTTAGTGTAGGATGAATTTGAAATGAGTATAATGGGAAAGCTAAATTTCTTCCTCGATCTTCAAATTAAACAAACAAATGAAAAAATTTTCATCAACCAAATAAAGTACATCAAGAAAATACTCAAAAAATTTGAAATGGAGAATGCAAAAGAAATTGGCATACCCATGAGCCCCTAATGCAAACTTGATAAAAATGAAAATGATAAAAATATTGATCAAAAACTATATCGAGGTATAATCATATCTTTACTTTATCTTACTGCAAATAAATTGGATATATTGTTTAGTGCATATATATATATATATATATATATATATATATATATATATATATATATATATATATATATATATATACTAGATTTCAATCTAATCCTAAAGAATCTCATATACTTGCTATTAAAAGAATACTTAAATACATGATAGATATTCAAAACTTAGGATTATGGTACTCTAAGCAATCTTCAACTAACTTAAACGGATATTTTGATCATGTGGATTATGGTGGATGTAAAATAGATAGAAAAAATACTTGTAGAATATGCCAATTTTTAAGATTAAACTTAATCTCATAATTTAGCAAAAAATAAAATTTGTTAGTATTGTCCATAGTCGAGTACAAGTACATTACAACCGAAAGTTGCCATATTCAAATCTTTTGGATTAAATAATTACTCTGATCCATGTATTTGATTATTTTATTTCTTCTTTCTTCCTGCTGTATCTGTGGTATCGAAAAGATCCTAGGAGGTGATGTCCTGGCCAGACAACCACCAACAAATGGTATTAGAGCGAGACGGTACAAGGATACAGATTGCAGTAGTGGTGAGCAAGACTGAAGATGGAGAAGACAGGATCAATCAAGATGGAGATCAACAAGTTTGATGAAAAGAGCAATTTTTCTTTGTGGCAAGCAAGGGTGAAGGACGTGCTCATCCAGCAAGAGTTAATCGATGCTCTCTTATGCGAGGAGAAGTCGACCATCATGGAGGTGCGGGATTGAAAATGACTACAGATACTGATGGTGAGTACCATCTGCATGTACCTAACGATGAGATGGTGATCTATATGCTTAGCGAGACTTCTCCGACGGTGCTGTGGTCGAAGCTCGAGGAGTTGTACATGACGAAATCTTTCACCAACATTCTCTTTCTCTGGAGGCAGTTCTACCAACTGCGGATGGCTGAGAGATAAAGTGTGCAGGAGCATCTCAGCCACTTCCAGAAGATCCTCACCGACCTCCTCAACATTGGTGAGAATATTGAGAAAACTAGGGTGCTGGTCTTGCTAGTATGGCTTTTTCCTCGTATGAGTCCTTGATGACTGCTCTTCTAGTGTGGAAGAGCACCATCAAGATGGACAAGATCACCACAGCAATACTTCAGAATGAGGTTCTCAAGAAAAAAAATCTGACTTCGAGCTCAGGTGGCGGTAGCTCAACTTTGATGATTTCTGAAGGAGCAGGAGGTGGTAGATGGAGCGACAGGAGATTACGACGAGGGCGATCCAAGTCTAAGAGGGACTTGAGCAAAATCAAATATTATCGGTGTGACGAGTTGGAGCATCTAGCTAGAGACTGCTCTCAACTCAAAGATCGGATGATGGCTGCTGTAGCGACGGTCAGTAGCGATTCAGAGAGAGATATCTTGGAGATATCTGACAAGGTATCTACTTCTTTCCAGCAATGAATTTTAGATTCTACATGCACCTATCATGTATATTATAGAGAGAAGCAGTTTGACTTCCTAGAGAACAGTGAGAGAACTATTTATCTGTCGGATGGATCGAGCTGTGCGATCAGAGGCATCGAAACGATCAGCTGGAGGATACATGATAGTGCAGTGAGAAGATTGGGAGAGGTCCGATACATACTCGATTTTAGGTGAAATCTTATCTCACTGAGTATATTGGATTCAAAAGACTACAGGACAATAGCTGGGGGAGGAATCTTGAAGATGCTACGCGATGATAGAATTGTTCTGGAGGGAAAGAAGGAGTGGAGAGGATATTATTATCTGATAGGGAGCCTAGTGCAAGGTGGAGCTTCAGGAGCCAGATAGAGCTCAAAGCGAGGTGGAGCTCCAGATGGAGGTGGATCGGACACGAGACAGGAGACTCAAGAGGATGAAAAGAGATGTCGTAAGGTGAGATTCCTATTGCCGCAGGATGTTGCCCCAAGTAGGTCTCAGGTCAAGAGGAGCATAGCATATGATGGAGATGAGATCGAGCGGCTTGACTTGACTCCCATATTTGTCCATCCATGATCTGCAGGTGATTGTCCTAGGATATGGGGGTGAGGAGATCCAGAAGCTCTTGGAGTTAGGAGAAGGCTGAATATTGAGTCGAGATAGAGATTGTTATAATTTGATACCTCGATATTCGATCTATATTGAGCCCATAGCGAAGTCTGTGATGAAAATAGAGTCCAATGAGATCAAAATCACCTCAAATGGAGCTCGAACAGAGGAGATATGCACGAGAGAAGCTGGCACGAAATTCGAAGTGATGGAGGACCGTCGGTGACCGATGGTGGGCCGATGGAGCGATGGCGGTACGGCCCAAGCATGGTTGCACGTGGCCCGGGTGCGTAGGGCACGGTCCAGCGTGCAATGCATAGCCCAACCCAGGCCCAGGCACACCGTTGGGAGCCCACAGCCTGGTCCACCGTGGATCGGGCAGTGCATAGAAAGCCACATGGACCGCATGGGCGTTTCTCACGTGTTTCTCATGGTCCACAATACTATTTCATAGGTCAGCGCATGATCGAAGGGTGGGGGAAGTTCTCAGTCATGATCCAACGGTCCAGGGCTTGATTTGGGTGTCATTAGGAGTCCTTAACCTAATCTAATTGGGTTTTTAAGCCTTTTTAAGGCTTGATCACAGAACTGTTTGTAGTGGCTCGACTTTTTGGTGACTATTGGCGCAGTTTCATCAGGCTAAAGATCCGTGAACACCTGGGAGGTTGAGACACTGAGAGGAGCAGGGAGGCTCTTGGACAGCGGTCACTTCAGGGGTTCAGGGGATCTTTCTAGAGTGAGAGCTTTTGTGAGAAAAAACTTTTGTGAGAGAGAAATTGGGTGTATGAAGGTTGAGGGTGAGATCTCCTCTTGTAATATTTTTTTTTCTCATAGTGAAGTTTGCATGCCCCATGGAGGTGAGCCCTTTTTTGGTTGATCCACGTATTTGATTGTTTTCTGTTTTATTTCTTCTTTCTTTCTGCTGCATCGCATGGTATCGAAAAAGTTCTGGAAGGTGGTGTCCTGACCAGACACCCACCAACATTCTTTCTATAAAATTTTCTCTCTTTAAGATAAATCCAGTGAGGGGCTTTGTTTTGATGATCTTGATCAAGTTTGATAAAGAGATCTCATCCACGATCGTCAAGCAGCATGGCGACATCCATCTTGACCAAATCAAATACTATTAGATTTGATCATTCATGACTTTTATTGAGCCACCATATACTAGTTCAATCGTGATTTAATAAAATTATCTTGCTCAAATTGATCGAGATATCAGATAGTATTGTTTGATCAATTATATTCCATCTTGTCAATTTTTCTCTTCTTTGATATTTTTTCTATGTGATTTATGATCTTAATGAATCTTACTTGTTGCTTTAAATCTGAGTTGATTCCACTTAAGGGTTTTGAACCACTTTGTTAGTCGGACAACATGCCCACACTATCTGAGTCTTTATCAAGCATCCAAGATCTGGTCCTTGTTAATCTTTATTAAATCATCATATTTTATCCTGATTAGATGAAGTTATTTGATCTAATTGATCTTTGACCGCCAATCGTATGTGTATCGACCTCCACTTTGACTTTTGATGGACACAAATAGATTTTATCATCATTAATCTCTGTTGAACCATCTACCTTTTGTTCTAATCATGATCAGATGAAATAATATATTAAAAATAAGTAGATAAGGTGTATCAATTCCAAATATACAACACTAATCAAATAAAACCTATGCATATTCAATCTTTTTAAAATTTATTTTTAAATTAATTTTCATTCAAAACATCATGTTCATCTTGATAATTATGAACTAAATCAAAATACTATCATACAATCCCTAATGGTAGGGTATCAAGGTACTAGCACATAACTGCCATTGGCAGGTTATTGAAATACTAGCGTATAATCCTATTGGCAGGGTATCAAAGCACCAATGCATAACCTCCACTGATAAGGTATCAAAATAGCTATGCATAACCCCTACTGGTAGGATATCAAAGTATCAGTGTACAATCTCTACTGGTAGGATATCGACATACTAATATACAACCTTCACTGGCAGGATACCAAAGTACTAGTATATAATCTTCACTGATAGGATATCAAAATATTAGTATTAACTCCTACTGGTAAAGTTTGATACATAGTCAGATTGTGAGTCAAAATCCATTTTAGATCAAAACAATGTTTCATATTCAAATTCGAAAAGTCATAAATCATACAACAACAGAATCAATCAGACAATCCATATCAAATCCAATATATTCGATCATAAATAATTTAATATTTTAGAAAAGAACATATTCGATAATTCAAAATACCATACATCAGATTTATAAATCATGAATAATTCAGTATAAAAAATATTTTATAATTTATTGATAAATATAGAAAAGTAAAGCATTACTCATTTTACATGTATTCCGATAAATCTATATAGTTTCAAATTTTTTTTTCAGAATCTTCAATTTATAGATCATATTACAGCATCCCACTACTAGACATCTTCTTATCGAGACAACTACACCCTTATATATAATTAGATCCAATAACTAGAAAGGATATAAATAATCAAGAAAGATATGATTGACAAATTGCAGCATCTAATGGTCCAAATCGATCTGATCATGATAATTTTATTCCATCATGATCAAACTAAGTGGTTCAAAGTCTCTCTACCAGATCAACTTGAACTCAAAAATACAGGGTGCAGACTTTTCACTAATTTCATAAATCAAGTAGAGAGATAATATTGAAGGAGAGAGAAATTAATCAAAGTGTGACATAATCAATCTGGCATCCTGATCGATTCGATCAAGACAAATTAATCAAATTGTGAATAAACTAATATATATATATATATATATATATATATATATATATATGATCTAACAAAAATCATGAATAATTAAATCTAGAAGAATTTAATTGGTCATGGTAAGTGCCAGCATGCTATCTGACAACTGCAGATTAGGATCCTTCACTAAGCTTGATCAAAATGATCGAAAGAAAATTCTTCACTAGACTAATCTGAGAGAGAGAGATCATCATAGAGAGAAAAATAATCTTAAAGAGAGAAAATTCATAGAGAGAGAAATTAAAGAGAGTAGGTGGAGAGAGAAATAACTCTAGGGGGAGAGAGAGAAGAGATAGAGAAACTCTTCCTCTCCTTTTTTTTTTTCTTTTCTTTCTTTCCTTTCTATTTTTCTATTTTTCTCTTTCTTCCATGGTGAAACAGGGGATTTGTTCCCCCTTTTACCTTGGAACAGTAGAGCATCGTCAGTGCAGCTATGGCCAACAGTGTTTGGGGCTATGACAGTGCATCTCAAAAATCTCAGATCGATGATGACTACTATCAACGATGAAAACCAAAAGAAAGAGGCAAAAAACTAACTGAAGCAGGGAGGGATTTTCTTAAGAGAAATCTGACGATTGCCTGCCGACCAAAAATTAGGCTTTGATGCTCAAGGAAGATGGAGAAGAGAGTGAGAAGGGCTTTTACCTAAGTTCTAGTGATCATTGGGCTGCAAATCTGGCTGACTCAATGGAAATTCTTATAAGAAGAAGAAGGGAAATTTTTTTTTTATTTTGGCGATACAAGTGGCTAGCGGTGGGAGTTTCACAAGGGACTTCATCCCTCTAAATAAAGTTTGAGGGGGAAGGAGTTGGACTCCTCCCCGGCATTATTCTCCAAATCCAATTGGAAGTCTAATGGAAGAAGACCCACAATGGGAGTCTTCTCTCTATTTTCTTGGGGTGCTTTAAAATCCGTATGATTGCTGGATTGGAGTATTATATTCTTTACTCCTAAAAAAATTTTTCGTTCTCAAAATTTTTCTTGCTTAATTCCTCAAATATTTAGGGTTACTTTTATCTGAAGTCATAGTTATCCTCAAATTTCATAATCAAATCTTTTATCATAATATCTTTCAAACCAAATTTTTATTTTAATTAGCTTAAAAATAGCTCAAATCATTATTCTTCCATTACTTATGTTGATTCAAATCCATCAATATACTTATGTGAAATCTAGATTTCTATTTAATTGTCCTTAATACGCATCGAATACATCCCTTTAGTTTCACACATTCAAATCATCATACATATTTACTATAATTCAATATATATTGAATCTTAATTTTTTGAAAATTCAATTAGATAATTCCAAATCAAAGCTTAATAAGTAAAATCAATAAAAAAAATCTTCTAATACTTCGTCAAGTTGGGACTTAAATCAAAATATATAGTGTCATACCCCCGACCCAAGATCCTATGAGCTAGGGGTCGCAGAAGTTGCCGTATGCCTATGAAAAACTTTTTCATAAGCATGTAAGGTATTTCAAAAATGATATTAATGTATCGTGATAGAATTTATAATAAATTAAGTTTGAAATTTAACTAACTAAAATTAACTTTAATCTTTCATAAAATTTCAATAATATTCAAAAGATCGTACATCAATTACATCTCAAATAATAATTCTATCAAAAATATGATAATAAATCTATGTTATCAACTCTCACTTCTAAGTCACTTTCAAAGCAATATCTATATCCATAATTAAGAATCTAAATCTGAAAAAAAGAAGAAATAATAAGCTCAACAGTCCAGTAAATAATGAATATCTCAATTAGATATTTCAAATATTATCATAAGATATGATATTTTAAAATAAATATCATAAATAAATATAAAAATATATTTTATACTAATTAATGTAAATTAAAAATTTTTAAATATATATATATATATAATTATAAATTTAATTTAAAATAAAATATATATAACTTAACAATCTTTGACTATGACCAACATTTATCTCTTATTGATAGTTTTTACTGAATATCAATATTTGACTCCCATTGGTAGGATCCACGAGTAATAACATTTAACGCCCATTGGTGTGATTCAATACAAGTCTAATCTATATCAAAATACTTTTGCAACATAATCTATAGATATAATAATTTTATTCAGAATAAATAAGTTAAAAATTATGTTATTTTTGTAAATAATTTTTTTAAAAAATTAATTAGAAAGAGCACTCACCGACGATGGTAACGGCTGAAAATGGCAAAATGGTTTTAAAAAAAAAAATAATGTTAAGGTGAGACGAAGGAGAACTGCAGCAGCAGTATGGGAGCAGCAGCTTTTTTTTTTGGTAAAATGCACCACTCTTGATTTAGTAAATAAAAAGTCACAATCATAAGTACATTGGTTCTGTTCCATATGCCAAGCTACAATAGTAGTCAAAACAGAAATAATAAGATGGAGCTCTTTTCCAAAATAATTCAAAAAAAAAACTAAAATATCAAAATATATCAAAACCAAACTTATTTATCAAACTAATGCAAAAGGGAAAAACGTCATTTTGAATGGCGTTTTTTCTCCTTCCACGTCACCCCCCTTTTCCACGGTGTCATCATCCCAAAAAAAAAAAAAAAAAAGAAGAAACGCCATTTGGAATGGCGTCTTTAAAAACGCCATTTTGAATGGCATTTTTAAAAACGCCATTCAAAATGGCGTTTTCAAATTTTTCCCCCAAAAAAAAAAGAAAAAAATCATGAAATAATGGCAAAATTAGTTTTTTAAAATTTAAAAATAATAAATAAATTAAAATTATAATTTTGATTAAAATTTAAAATATAAAGATTTGAATTTTTAATTTATTAAAAAAATTATTTTAGATTTTTTATTTAAAATATTTTTTAAAAGATGTCAAAAAAAATCTTAAGAAATAAAAAAAATTATCATAGAAAAAAAAAGAAGAGAAAAAAATTTGAAAGAAATAAAAATTTAAAATTTAATTGAAAAACATCATTCGAAATACTTGTCCTAAAAATTTTTAAAAAAATTATAAATTTTAAAATTAAAAAAAAAATTATAATATAAAAATTAAAAAAAATAAAAATTTAAATATTAATTGAAATTAAAATATTATTTCAAATTACTTTCTCAAATTAAAAATAATTAATTTAAAAAAGATTCAAAAAAATTTGAAAAATAGACTAAAAAAATTTTATAAAAATATAAAGAATTGAAAAAAAATAGAAATTATAATTATAATTGAATAACAAACTTTATAATTTTTAATTTTAAGAAATAAGAATTATAAATGTAAATGAAATTAAAAAATATATTTTAAATAACTAAATTAATTTAAATATAAATTTTTAAAAAATATTATAAATAAAAGAAAAAAAATACGTAATAGAATATCAAAAAGATAAAAATGAAAAAAAACTAAAATTAAAATTAAAATTTATAAAAATTATAAATTAGATTAGAAAAAATATATCATAAAAGAATAAAATTAAATTAAATTAATTACAATTTCTTTTTTAGGGTATTTTATAAATGTGACTTAAAAAAATTAAATTTGAATTAAATTTTGATTAAAAAAAATACATTAATAAGTTAAAAAATGATGAAAAGTTAAAAAGTTAAAATTTTTAAAAAGTCATAAAAAATAAGAATTCTAAATTTAAATTTTTAAAAAAATAAAATTTTAAAGATTAAATGAAATAAAAATATTTTTTAAAATTAATTTCTCAAATTAAAATTAATTTAATTAAAAAAAAATTAAATAAAATATAAAAATTGCCTAAAAAAATTTCATAAAAAGATAAAGAATTGAAAAAAAATAGAAATTCTAATTGTAATTGAAGAACAAAGTTTATAATTTTTAATTTTATGAAATAAGAATTAAAATTATAATTGAAATTAAAAAAAATATTTTAAATAACTAAATTAATTTAAATATTAATATTTAAAAAATATTTTAAATAAAGAAAAAAAACATAATAGAATGTCAAAAAAATAAAAGTGGAAGAAAATTAAAAATAAAAATTAAAATTATAAAAATTATAAAAAAAAATATTTCATAAAAGAATAAAATGTAATTAAATTAATTACAATTTGTTTTTTCGGGTATTTTATAAATGTGACTTAAAAAATTTTAATTTGAATTAAATTTTGATCAAAAAATAAATACATTAAAAAGTTAAAAAATAAAGAAAAAAAATCATAATTTTATCAGATAAGATTCTGAAGTCTCAAAAGCAAGAACAAAAGATGTGTAATCTATTAGAGGCAATTTCAATATTTTTGGAAGCGTATTTTCTAAGAAAAATAGATTTATATTTTTTAGTCGATCCCATGAATCGACTCATGGCTAAAAGAGTTTAATGGCACGCAAAATTTTTGGCTGCCACACTCTGTGAGTCGACCCCTTGACTTTCTTTCTGGTAATTTTTATTTTTTAAATTTTTTAAAAAGAGGGAGAGAGAGGAAGAGGAAGAGAGAGGAGGCAGCTCACCGCCGTGCTGTAGGAGAGACGCCGGAGAAGGGAGAAGAGGGAGAAAGGAGAAGAGGGAGAAGGAGAGAAGAAGGGAGGAAAGGAGAAAACGCCGTTCCCTTCGGTATTTTTTTATTCTTTTTCTTTTTTAAAAATTTTTTTAAATTTTTTTCATAATTTGTTTAATTATTTTTTTTAAATTTATTAAATTTTTTAATGAGGATAGTAATTTGAATGATAATTTTTAATTTAAATTAAAGTTAATTTTTTATTTTAAATTATAATTTCTATTTTATTACCATTTTTTTTCTTTTATTTACTATTTTTATGATATATTTTTTTAATTTAATTTATAATTTTTATAATTTAAAAATATAATTTTAGTTTTCTTCTATTTTTATGATATATTACGTATTCTTTTCCTTTACTTAAATTTGTAAAGGAAGAAGGAGAAGATCGAGAAGGGAGAAGGGAGAAGGAGAAGGGAGAAGGAGGGAAAAAAGGGGTTTGGGGAGGGGAGAGAATGGCGTTTTCTCTTTTTATTTATTTTTTTTTAAAAAGTTTTTTACTTATCTATTTGTAATCTTTTAATAAATAAATTTAATTAAATAATAAAAATAATAATTTAAATGATAATTTTTAATTTAAATTAAAATTAATTTTTTTTAAAATTTATAATTATAATTCTTATTTTATTCTTATTTTATTATTTTTTTATGATACTTTTTTAAAATTTATTTTAAAAATTTTATCATTTAAAATTATAATTTCAGTTTTCTTCCATTTTTATCTTTTTAGCATTCTATTACGTATTCCTTTCCTTTACTTAAAAAAATATTTATTTTTTCTAAAGTTCAATTCAAAAAGCAACATTTGATATATTATTATTTACGTTATAATTTTTATAGTCCTTTCAGCATAATATTTTCTCTCCTAATATTCTGAGACACGTTCGAGTATGTGTATCCATATGCACCGATCATAATATCCAATCATTTAAAATTAAATAATATAAAATGAAATCAATATTTAATATTATTCAATAGAATAAAAATGTCAAACGTACAAAAAAAATAGTACAATAAAAATATAAAAATACTAAATACAAATACAACAAAGACTAAGTCCCACAAGGACGTCGCGGCGCCCGTGGTCGCTTGGACCTTCTTAGGAAGGTCCTCGCCGGCTGCTCCTGCTGTGATGGCTCCTCTCCTATATCAGTGGAGGAGATCTGCTGATCATGCTGCTCAGGAATAACTGATGCTGTCGGATCATCTACGGACTGAGAGACCCGTTCAACTCTCTCATCTGGATACACGGATGGACCTGAAAAAAAAGTATCATACTCATGTGGCCAACTGGTACCCGGTGATGGCATCTGGGGGATGTAAGAAGAAGAAGATGCTGCCATCTGTGGATGAAAAGACGGTGGCATCTGTGCAGCATCAAATGATGACATATGCGGAATATGCGGTGATGGCATATGTGAAGCATATGGTGACGGCGTATAACTCATATCTGACGCCCGAACTGCTCCATACCAAGGCGCACAGGTATGTGGATCAACACCAATCGCCACCAATATTCCGGAACCTGTTCTCTCCATCTCCCGCAGTATCTGAATCCGCTCATCCTCATCAGTCGTACATAAAGCACGACGAGTGTCCAGCACAAGATCCAACACAGAATCAGTCTATAAAATAAAAATAGAACAGTTAGTATAAAACAATCAGTATAGTGTACAATATAAAACAAAAATATAACACAAATAACATGAAGTAATTCACAGCTTGAAAAAAATTCTATGAAACAACTGTACCAGGATTTGCATATTGAAGTGCAGCCATATAATAAGGTAATTTAGCATAAGATGGCTCCCATTCTCCATAAATATCAACCAATGCCTTATGCTTTCCACACCATGCTTTTCTGTATGATACTGTATATTGAAATTGATCATTAACGGCTGCCACTATAGCTTCAACTTTAACACCGGGATCTTTCTCAACAATATGTCGGACTAATGTGCTAATCATCTTTCCACTGACATGTTTGTGGTCTCGACTCAATCCCGTAAACAAACAAGTATGAGGACCCTCATATTTTGTGATTTGAAAATATCCATATTTTTTCAACAATGCAGCACGAAGCCTCCATTTACAATGCTGAACATTATCTGATGATGCACATCGTACGGACCATAATTTCGAATGCGACTGAACTACATTGTATGTCCGACGCTTCATAATGTGATAAAGATCAACAGCTCTCCTTAGATCATCTTTACTCTCAAACATTAAACCTTTAGAAAATTCAGTCATCGAAGAGTCCCAAAATTGATTGTCAGAATTCAATCTTCGACCAGCACTAACACAACCACCATCATCTAAATTTATATTATTAAAATATTATGGAGATTCGTGCAAACGAGATTGAGATTCTTCCACATTAATATTAGCTTGAACATCTTCATCATCATTCTCATCTTCATCATCATCATCATTACTGCTACTGTCCTCATCCATCCAACTGTCTTCATCTTCATTTTCATCTGACTCAAAACCCAGACTATCAGAATTTATTCCACCGACTACCCAATCATCATTTTCTATATGAGTGTCGTCTCCCGCACTTGCCACTACTTGTACCAAAGGAGAAGTCACCATAGCAGAAGACACAGGAGAAGTCACCACAGCACTTGGAATAATTGGACAGCTAGGACCGGCAGTAGTGGAATGTTGTTCTGCAAAATCGACCTCAACACTATCGGTTTGTATCATAGGAGTTACGAAAGGTGAGGAAGGCCCAACATTATTATCCGCTTGAGTTAAAAACCGACTATGATATCCAAAGCTTGGTACATCTTCTTTTTCAATATATAATTCTAAAAATCGACATTCTGAATATTTCAAAGGAAAGGTCAGTATTTCTTCGACATCATCATCGTCATCAATTGGAACCAAGATATATTTACTCTGCATTAACTGTCCCGACAGATTATGAGATCTCCATTTCAATTTTATTTCATATTTTTCTTTGTCTACAGGAATACTGCTGTATAAATGATCTAATAATTCTTGACGTGATAATGATGAAGATATTCTAATCATCCGATTTGCAGGGTGACTATACTGCACACCAGTTTGATCATTCTGTATCATGCCATCATAATACAATAAAACACGAACTTGAGTACCGGCCATTTTCTCAAAAAAATCTACAATAAAATCAAGATTAAAATATTTAATATTATTAATTATTTTATCATTACAAAAGATTTACATGATACATGCATCATATCATCAACAAATAGGTACAGATAGATCCTATCCCATTCGGGAATTGCATTAATTCTATATATTAATTACATTAATCAAACGATACGCAAAAAGGACCGAAAGAAATTTCGGCAGCATTTCTCCTTAGTTCTCCCCACACGACTCAAAATGTGTGAGGAGAACTAAAGAAAAATACTGTCCGAAATTTCTCTCGAACCCTCCGCATATCATTCGAATAATGTAATTATCTATATAATTAAATGCAATTCTCAAACTGTCCAAACTGGACAATCAATTGACCAATGTATGTATTTTACGATATCCATATAAAAATATATATTTTATATATATTTTATACGGATAACGTAGAATATTATACATTGATCAATTGATGGGTCTACGTTTTCATGAAATATAATATATTTAAAAATTTAAAATACAACTGGATCTAATTAGATAAAGATAAAAATAAAAATAAATTAATGAGATAAAAAAAAACGAGCGTCGGAATCCGTGGGCCCCACCGTCATCGCAGCCCATCGCATCGAAGCCATCGCCACGCGGGGCCCACCGTCAGGGCATGCGGCCCCACCAACCATCTGGGCCCACCGCCGAGATGCGGGGCCCACCGCCGGGAGAGGCGAGGGGCTGAGGACCGCCGTCGGGGCGCGGGGCCCGCCCTGGCCACCGGGGCACGGGTCCACCACCAGCCGGGGTTGGGGCCGGGCCCACCATCGGGATGCGGGGCTCACCGCCGGGAAGCGCGGCCCGCCGCCAACCGTCTGTGGCCGGCGGCCAAGGAGAAGGGAGAGAGAGAGGAAGAGAGAGAGGAGGGGGCCTCGGCCCGCCGCCGGGACGCGCGGCCCGCCACCGGCCACAGACGGCCGGTGGCCAAGGAGAAGGGAGAGAGAGAGGAAGAGAGAGAGAGAGAGGAAGAGAGAGAGGAGGGGGTCGGGGGCCAAGGACGGGATGCGGGACCCGCCGTCGGGGCGCGCGGCCCGCCGCCGGCCGTTTGTGGCCGGCGGCCAAGGAGAAGGGAGAGAGAGAGGAAGAGAGAGAGAGAGAGGAAGAGAGAGAGGAGGGGGTCGCGGCCCGCCGTCGGGACGCGCGACCCACCGCCGGCCACAGACGGCCGGCGGCCAAGGAGAAGGGAGAGAGAGAGGAAGAGAGAGAGAGAGAGGAAGAGAGAGAGGAGGGGGCCGGGGGCCACCGTCGGGACGCGCGGCCCAGACGGCCGGCGGCCAAGGAGAAGAGAGGGAGAGAGGAAGAGAGAGAGAGGAGGGGGCCGGGGGCCACCGCCGAGACGCGCGGCCCGCCGCCGGCCGACTGTGGGCTACAGCCAAGGAGAAGGGAGAGAGAGAGGAAGAGAGAGAGAGAGAGGAAGAGAGAGAGGAGGGGGCCGGGGGCCACCACCGGGATGCGGGACCAGCCGCCAGGACGCGGGACCCGTCGCCGGGACGCGCGGCCCGCCGCCGGCCGTCTGTGGCCGGCGGCCAAGGAGAAGGGAGAGAGAGAGGAAGAGAGAGAGAGGAAGAGAGAGGAGGGGGCCGGGGGCCACCGCCGGGATGCGGGACCCGCCGTCGGGATGCGGGACCCGTCGCCGGGACGCGCGGCCCACCGCCGGCCGTCTGTGGCCGGCGGCCAAGGAGAAGGGAGAGAGAGAGGAAGAGAGAGAGAGGAGGGGGTCGGGGGCCACCGCCGGGATGCGGGACCCGCCGCCGGGACGCGCGGCCCGCCGCCGGCAGTCTGTGGCCGGCGGCCAAGAAGAAGGGAGAGAGAGAGAGGAAGAGAGAGAGAGAGAGGAAGAGAGAGAGAGGAAGAGAGAGAGAGAGGAGGGGGTCGGGGACCACCGTCGGGATGCGGGACCCACCGTCGGGGCGCGCGGCCCGCCGCCGGCGGTCTGTGGCCAGCGGCCACGGAGAAGGGAGAGAGAGAGGAAGAGAGAGAGAGAGGAAGAGAGAGAGGAGGGGTCGGGGGCCACCGTCGGGACGCGGGACCCACCGTCGGGATGCGCGGCCAGCCGTCGGGACGCGCGGCCCGCCGCCGGGACGCGCGGCCCGCCGCCGGGACGCGCGGCCCGCCGCCGGGACGCGCGGCCCGCCGCCGGCATGAGAAAAAGAGAGAGAGGGGAAGAGGGAGAGAGAAAGAGGAAGAGGGAGAGAGAGGGGGAAGAGCTCACCACCGTCGAGACCTCGCCGTCGTGCCGCCGTGCCGCCGGAGAGACGCCGGAGAAGATCGAGAAGGAGAAGAGAGAAGGGAGAAGGAGAAGAGGGAGAAGGGAGAAGGAGGGGAGAAGGAAGATGAGGGGAAAAAGGGTTTGGGGAGGGGAAAACGCCATTCTCTATGGTATTTTCTCCTTTTTTTTTAATTTTTTTAATTATGTATTTGTAATCTTTTAATAAATAAATTAAATTAAATAAAGAAAATAATAATTTAAATGATAATTTTTAATTTAAATTTAAATTAATTTTTTTTAAAATTAATAATTATAATTTCTATTTTATTATTATTTTATTATTTTTTTTATGATACTTTTTTTTATTTATTTTAAAATAGTTATCATTTGAAATTATAATTTCAGTTTTCTTCCATTTTTTTTTTAGCATTCTATTACGTATTCTTTTCTTTTAATTAAAAAAATATTATTTTTTCTAAAGTTCAATTTACAAAATTTTTTTCCACATTTTTCCTCATTTTTTAACTTTACACTGTATTTATTTTTTGATCAAAATTTAATTCAAATTAAATTTTAAATTTTCCTCCCATTTTTTTCTTTATTTAAAATATTTTTTAAATAATAATGTTTAAATTAATTTAGTTATTTAAAATATTATTTTAAATTTCAATTACAATTTTAATTCTTATTTCTTAAAATTAAAAATTATAAACTTTGTTCTTCAATTACAATTACAATTTCTATTTTTTTTCAATTCTTTATCTTTTTATGAAATTTTTTTACGATATTTTTAAATTTTATTTAAATTTTTTTTTAATTAAATAAATTTTAATTTTATAAATTATATTTAAAAAATATTTTTATTTGAATTAAACTTTAAATTTTTTTTTAAATTTTTAATTTATAATCCTTATTTTTTGTGACTTTTTAAAAATTTTCACTTTTTAACTTTTTAACTTTTCCTCATTCTTTTAAACTTTTTAATGTATTTCTTTTTTTATCAAAATTTAATTCAAATTTAATTTTTTTAAGTCACATTTATAAAATACACTAAAAAAGAAATTGTAATTAATTTAATTTAATTTTATTCTTTTATGATATATTTTTTCTAATCTAATTTATAATTTTTATAATTTTAAATTTTAATTTTAGTTTTTTTCATTTTTATCTTTTTGATATTCTATTATGTATTTTTTTTCTTTTATTTATAATATTTTTTAAAAATTTATATTTAAATTAATTTAGTTATTTAAAATATAATTTTTAATTTCATTTACAATTATAATTCTTATTTCTTAAAATTAAAAATTATAAAATTTGTTATTCAATTACAATTATAATTTCTATTTTTTTTCAATTCTTTATATTTTTATAAAAAATTTTTAGCCTATTTTTCAAATTTTTTTGAATCTTTTTTAAATTAATTATTTTTAATTTGAGAAAGTAATTTGAAATAATATTTTAGTTTCAATTAATCTTTAAAATTTTATTTTTTAAATTTTTTACATTATAATTCTTTTTTTTTGATTTTTTAAAAATTTAAAAATTTATAATTTTTTTAAAAATTTTTAGGACTAGTATTTCGAATGATGTTTTTCAATTAAATTTTATATTTTTATTTCTTTCATATTTCTTTCTCTTTTTTTTATTTTCTATGATAATTTTTTTTTATTTCTTAAGATTTTTTTTGACATCTTTTAAAAAATATTTTTAATAAAAATTCTAAATTAATTTTTTTAATGAATTACAAATTCAAATCTTTATATTTTTAATTTCAATCAAAATTATAATTTTAATTTATTAATTAATTTTAAATTTTAAAAAACTAATTTTCTCATTTTTTCATGATTTTTTTCTTTTTTTTTGTGAGAAAATTTGAAAACGCCATTCAAAATGGCGTTTTTAAAGACGCCATTCCAAATGACGTTTCTTCTTTTGGACGATGCCACTGTGGAAATGGGAAGTGACGTGGAAGGGAAAAAAACGCCATTCAAAATGGTGTTTTTCTCTTTTGCATTAATTTGATAAATAAATTTCGTTTCGATATATTTTGATATTTAATTTTTTTTTTATATTATTTTAAAAAAAAAAATATCGATTTACTCCCATTATGAATTTCCCATCCTTTCATAGAAGTCAGCCAAAAGAATAAATGCCCAGCATGTGATCCCGTATTGGCGTGCAAGGAATATGGTTAAAGCTTTTGAACCCCCAAATGCAAGTTATTTATGAGAGCACGTGGCTTATGACATATTAGGCAACCTATATTGACCTGCAAGGAATATGATAGGAAATATAGCAGACATATATAGGACGTCTTCAAAACGTCCGCTCCAATTAGAATGTCTTCCAGATACAAAATTTGCTATCAAGAGTAATGCATCCATAAAACATGAAGGCATGGGCCTTGTTCAGATGCTGCAAGCTGAACATAGTCACCAAAAAGAGTAGAGCAAAATAATAACAGATTGGATGCGAGAACCTTGAGCCTGGGAAAGATGTAACAAAGTGTTGCGGCCAATCGCCTCATCGCCCGATCGTCGGGAAGCGTGCACCTGCAAAAGAAAGTCCACACTGACCGGAGGCAGCTCCGGCGGGGACCCTCCAACGGTCAAGTCAGAGAGGTGACTGGGCAACAGTGAGATGCAGACGGAGAGCTCTGAGAAAGAGAGAGGGAGAGGAGCGAGCCTGCGTACGTGGGAGAGACGGGCGGATCGATCCTTTGCACTGTTGCCTTCCCCGATATATATAGTGGAGCTAGGTATGGCGCCGTCATTAATGGCGCGGACAAGTGAGGAACTGTCAACTCACTGTGGGCTGTCAGAGCCGCCGTGAAAACGTCATGTCGCCGTGCGGCCGTCCAATCACCAGGGTTGACCCGGCTCTCGACGGGACAATGCCCCTAGGTAACTGCGCCGCATGTCCGTGTCAGAGCTGACAACGTCTGGCGGCTGTACGGTGGTTGCAGAAGCCGACCGACCTAAAGTCGGTAGCCAGCCGAGTGGTGTCGGGCCCCTCCATCAGTCGGCGAGCTTCATGTAAGTCGGCCACATAACCTCGGGGTTCAGTCGGTCGGGATGGATACGCCCGACATACCCCCAGTCGGCGATGGGCCGTTGGACGGCCGGCGGTTAGCCGCTGATGGCATCCGTCAGTCGGTCGTCCCGACTGACGATCGGTCGGTCTGTCGGCCAGTCGGAGTCGTCCAACAGAGACGGTCAGGCCGTCAGTCGGTCGGGCGGTCGGGCCCTCCGGCAGTCGGTCGGGCCCCCCGGCATTCGGTCGGGCGGTCGGGCCCTCCGGCTGTCGGTCGGGCGGTCGGGCCCTCCGGCAGTCGGTCGGCAGGTATCCCCCAACAGTTGCCTCCCTCCACTCCTAAGTCGGGTGGAGAGCTGGCCGAGGCTTCCATTCGGGCAGCAATCCCGGATGACTGGGAGTGGATTTGTCGCATGTGTAGACCCGACCGTACTGCCGGATGATCCGATGTCAGACGCCTCATGAATGCCTAGCGATCCGGACGTCCAGTCGATTTCAGAAGTCACGTCGGCGTCAGGTGTCAGACGCCACGTCTTGTCGGCGTCAGTCGTTACGTCGGTGTCAGAAGATCGGGTGCCGGACGATACGGCGTCAGTCGATCGGATATTCGGCACCGATCGCGGGAGAGAGGGCCGCTGTCAGGCGTCCCATCGGGAACGCGAACCGGCGTGGGCGCGTGAATGCAGGGCCGCGCCCCGCGTGCCGCGTGTCAAGGTGGTTGGCCGGCGCCCCCTCCGGCATTTAATGCGGGCGGTGCGGCCGTCCCGGGGCGGGGCGCGTCGGATCCTCCGCCAACCGGTGGGCGCCACGCGTCGCGCATCTGCAGGTCTTCGGTCGGCGCGGAAGGATCTCGGCCGTCGGTCGGCCCTATATATATAGGACCTCCCGGACCCCCGACCCACATTTGCAACATTTCGCTGGGGAAACTCTGTCCGGGCGATTTTTCAGTCGTCGCGGGCAGAGCTCTTCTTCGCTTGCGGAGGGTCCATCCGGTTCGTGGTCCCTCCTTCTTCCTTCCTTTCTTCTCTTTCTTTTCTTTCGGTCCCTGCATAATGACCAGGAAACCGACTCAGGGAGCTCGGTCGGGGAATCCGACCGATGACTCCCGATCGGCTCCGGAAGATGAGGCCTCCTCGCTTTCGGGGCCGAACGTCGATCAGCTTCGGGAGCACTATCGCATCCCAGAGCAGTTTCGGCTCTCCGCTCCAGGGGCCGGCGGTCGGGTCAACAACCCTCCGCCTGGCGATCTGGCGCTGTACGTTGAAGACCTTTGCGCGGGTCTTCGACTTCCGATTCCGGAGTTCGTCCGGAATCTACTTGATTATTACGGACTCTGTCCGGCGCAACTGGCGCCGAACTCTGTTCGTTTAATCATTTCTTTCGCGCTGTTGTGTCAGCTCTTGCCGACCAATCCCCGTGTTTCGCTCTTCCGGGCCTTCTTCGTGCTCCGACCCCACCCTAAAGCCCGAGGGTGGTGGCTCTTCAACCTCCGGAAGGGTCTCGCTTTCATAACTGGTCTTCTGTCGTCCATTCATGGATGGAAGAACCAGTTTTTCTTTGTTTCCTCCTCTTCTTCTTGGGGCTTTCCTTCTCGTTGGGGTATACCCCGAACAGAGGCCAACGACAACAGTCGGGTGGATGCGGACGATCGGGAGGACTTCCACCGACTGAAGGACATGTCGATACCGAAGCAGAGAAAGCTTGTTACCGAACAAGCTCTCTATGACGCCGGCTTAAGTCTGGTCCCCCGAATAGGTATCGCCCGATCCTCCGGCTTTTCTTTTTGTTCATCTTTTGGTCGGCTTTTGGTCCAGCCTTTAACTCTCTTGTCGGTATTGCAGGGACACCACCGAGGATGAGGCCGACGGATGCCGAGATTCGGCAGTTCGCCAAGAGGAAGAGGCCAGCATCGGGGGCCGGCCCTTCGCGTCCTGCAAAGAAGCCAACCCCAGCCCCGCCGATCGTCGAGTCGTCGGCAACCGACCAGTCGGAGCCGGTCATAGCTCTTGCGGCTCCGACGGTCCAAGTCGAGGAGAGGCCGACTGAGGAGGCGGCCGAAGGAGTATCGGTGTCTTCGCCTATGCGGGTGGAGCCGGATGACGTTCGGGAAACCGAACATCGTCCGGCGGCGTCCGTTGGCGCAACGGGAGGCGCCGGGTCAAACTCCAGCGTCCCGTCGCTGCCAGTCCCGTCGGTCGGGGCAGCTGATCGGGGGAAGTCCCCGATGGAGCCCGCGGAAGAGGATAGGTCGGGGGGCCTGTCGATGCCTCCAAGCGCCTACTACCCCGAGGGTGCGTCGGCGTTGGCCGACCACGATCTTGCGAGGAGGTTGTGCCAAGGGATCCTCCTTCCAACCGACGTGGGGTTGCTGCGAACTCGGCAGGTGACCGAGATGTTGTCTCGGTTCTACCCGGTGATGGTCGAGGTAAGCTTTGGGTCCTCTCTTCCTTAGAAATTTTCCTTAGGAATTTTTGTTTATCATGCGATTCTGACGAAGCTTCCTTCCGCCGGCAGCTGATCTTCACAATGTCCGAACTGGAGGCCGGATACCGAAGGTTCGGCAACGCTCGGGCAGCCTTCAAGGAAAAGTCAGCGGCGGCCGAGGCTGAGAGGGCAATGCTGGCCGACCAACTTCAGCAATCGGCCGACCGGGAGGCCAAGTTGGTTGACGAGGTCTCCCGGCTTGGGTCCGAACTCCGGTCGGCCAAAAAGGAGGCCAAGCACAAAGGTCGGGCCGTACGTCGCCTTCGCCGTGAACGGGATGGTGCCACCGCCGAACTCCAAGGGGAACGCGAGCAACTTCGGGCTGGCCTAGAGAAACTTGCTGAAGTCGAAGAGGAGTTGTCCATCGCCCAGGTCGACGCCGAAATGGCTAAGGCCGAGGCGGAGTCGGCGAGGCAGGAGCTTGCCCGTGCTGAGGAGGAGGCAAGGTCGGCGATGGAGTCGGCCGATCGGGCGGTGGAGGACTTCCGGGCCTCCGACCGATACCGGGAGGAGATGCTCGAGTCGGGCTTCGCCTCATACCGGGTCGGGTTCGAGGATGGTCGGGACGCCGTCCATGCCTTGTACCCGGAGGTGGACGTCAGCCGCGTCGTCCCACCGTTCGCCGAGGAAGAAGGAGGCGGAGCGGAGGGAGGAGCCGAAGAGGAAGGAGCCGAAGAAGAGGCCGACCAGCCGTCGGGAGGCGTCATCCTAGCGGAGGAAGCTGTCCCGGAGCAGGTGCCGACCGAAGCTCCTTTGCCGACTGAAGCCCACTCTTTGCCGACTGAAGGACATCCTTCTGCCGTTGACCCAGCGCTGCTCACGGTCGAGACGCCGATCATTCCCGATCCTCCATCGGTTGAAGAGATCGACTAGGACGAATGATCGGCCCAGCCGACCGTCTTCCCTTTTTGTTTCTTTTTGAAAATACATGTAATCGGGCTTCGACCCGACTTTGTAATTTTCTTTCATCAATGAATGAAATTTTCTTCTTTTCCTTCTTGTTTGTATTGCCGACCATTGCTGCGATGTGGAACCTTAGTCACTAACTTAAGCAAGTCGCCAACTTACGTAAGTCGATAGGACTTCGACAATTTGTGCAGCCCCGAAGGTAGAATGCGTCCCGACTTTAGGTCGGCTTCGGGTAGTCGAAGTTGTCAGTCGGGTCCATCTGTTGAGTCGGGAGCCGACCGAACCTGGTAAAGGTTAGGGAGTCGGACTTCCGTAGATGCGTTTAGTCGGTCATTTGCATCGCAATGTCGGGGAACGATAGTAAGTCGGGTCCCCACTCTCCTGCGTCGGGTCCTGTATCCTCCGACAGACGGTAGCAAGCCGAATGTCGTTCAGCCGGCCGAAAGTCGGTCGGTAAGTCGTGGATACGACTAAGGTCGCGTCGTGTGATAGACGGTGGTAAGCCGAATATCCCTCGACCGACCGTAGCCCGGTCGGAAGTCGCGACAGCAGTCGCGTGGGCCTTTAGCCTTTCTTCGGTCGGGGCCCGATCGGCCTGTCGGCCGATGGCTCTGCCCGAAAATTCGACCGTAGAAGGAGTATGAACTCCCGTTGCAACAGATGCATCGGCCTTTGTCTGGGGCGGATGTGTTGCCGAAAGTCGAAGGAGTGTTGTCTCCCGCAGTTGTTGGTGCATCGGTCCTTGTAAAGGTCCGATTCATCACTGATTGTTCGAAGGAGTAGCAACTCCCGTTCATAAGAGTCCGTCGGCCCTTGCGAGGGTCCGACGCAACGTCGAAGGAGCGTCGACTCCCGTTTGTAAGTCCGTCGGCCCTTGTGAAGGTCCGACGAGTCGTCGAAGGAGTGTCGACTCCCGTCATTGTAGATGCGTCGGTGCTCGCAAGAGTCCGATGTGTCGTCGGTGCCAGGCCCACGTTGATGCGTCAGGGCTGAGCGCCGATCACTAGTCGAAGAGTTAGAACTCCGATTTTTCAAACTGAACTTGTATTCCGACAATGGAATTACAAAATTCACTGGTAATACAGCTTCAAATTGTCGGCGTTCCAAGTTCGGGGAATGGGTTTCCCCTCAAGGGTCTCCAGCCGATAGGCTCTCGGTCCGAAGGTGTCTGCAACCTTGTAGGGTTTTTCCCAGTTGGGAGCCAGCTTCCCTTGGTCCAAGGGCTTCGACACTTCTGCCTTCCTCAAGACTAGGTCGCCAGGCCTGAAGAGCTTTGGTCTGACCTTGGCGTTGTAGTACCGGGCGACCCTCTGTCGGTACGAGGCCATTCGAATTTGAGCCTCGTCTCGCAGCTCGGGGAGGAGGTCTAGGTCGGCCCTCCGACTCTCGGAGTTGTCTGGCTCTTGGTACTGCTCGACCCTTGAAGAGGGTAGGCCGATCTCGAGCGGGATCATCGCCTCCGTCCCGTAGGCCAAGCTGAACGGCGACTCCCCGATCGGGACGCGGGGGGTCGTTCGGTAAGCCCACAGAACGGAGCCCAGCTCGTCGACCCAGAGACCTTTGGCTTCGTTCAGTCGGGTCTTGAGTCCATGGAGCAAGGTTCGGTTGGTCACCTCAACCTCACCGTTGGACTGTGGGTGCCCGACTGAAGTTAGTCGGTGGCGGATGTGGAACCTGGCGCAGAAGTCTCTAAAGTCTTGGTTGTCGAATTGCCGTCCGTTATCGGTGATGATGGTGTGCGGCAATCCGAACCTGAAGATGACAGACTTTTGGATGAAGTCCTCCATCTTCCGCTCGGTGATCTGCGCCAAGGGTTCGGCTTCGACCCACTTCGTGAAGTAGTCGATGGCGACAACGATGAACTTCCTCTGGCCCGACGTCGGTGGGAATGGGCCGAGAATATCGACTCCCCACTGAGCGAAGGGCCACGGAGCGACAATGGGAGCGATTTGGCTGGCCGGTTGGTGCTGAATATTGGCATACTTTTGGCATGGCTCGCACATTCGGACCAACTCTGCCGCATCCTTCTTCATGGTCGGCCAGTAGTAGCCTTGTCGCAAGACCTTGAAGGCTAAGGACTTGCCCCCCAAGTGATTCCCACAAATTCCTTCGTGAACCTCTCGGAGAGCATAGTCGGCGTCGATCGGCCCCAAGCACCTGAGCAGAGGGAGGGAGAACGACCTTTTGTAGAGTCGGCCGTCCATGATCACATATTGCGACGCCGACCATCGGAGTCGCTTGGCCTCCGCGGGATCTTCGGGACTGGTCCCGTCGGTCAGGTACTGGATGATCGGGTCCATCCAACTTGATTCGGACGTTAGCTGCTGCACCTCTTCGACCCGATCGATGCTCGGCTGCTAGAGATTTTTGACGAACGTCCGACCCAAAGAGTCATAGGCCGACGTTGCCAATCTGGAGAGAGCATCGGCATGGACATTCTCCGTCCTGGGGATGTGGGAGATCTCGAAATACTCGAGGCGTGCTACGAGGTCCTTGACCTTCTGAAGATACTTGATCATGGTCGGATCTCGTGCCTCGAAGTCGCCCTTGACCTGCCCCACAATCAGCTGAGAGTCGGAGAACGCCCGGAGGCTGTCGATGCCCAGCTCCTTCACCATCCTCAAGCCCGCGAGGAGCGCCTCATATTCGGCTTGATTGTTGGAGGCCTTGAAGTCGAACCGGAGGGCGTATTTGGTGACTACCCCATCCGAATTCGTGAGCAGGAGCCCGGCCCCGCTTCCCTAAGCGTTGGAGGCTCCGTCGATGTGGAGTACCCAGGTGGAGATCGGGTCTGGCTCAGAGACCGAATCTCGTCCCGGGCCTTCAGCTCCCGACCCTCGGTCGGTCGTTGGGCATTCGGCGATGAAGTCGGCCAAGACCTGGGCCTTCAAGGCAGGCCTTGGCCGGTACTGAATGTCGAACTCGCTAAGCTTCATCGCCCACTTAGCGAGTCGTCCGGATGTGTTGGGTCGGTGCAGTACTGCCCTCAGGGGCTGGTTGGTGAGTACCACGATGGCATGGGCCTGGAAGTACGGTCGAAGCCGTTGCGCAGAGACGGTCAGGGCGAAAATCATCTTTTCCGTCTCTGAGTATCTGGCTTCGGCACCGTGGAGCACTTTGCTGGTGTAGTAGATGGGCTGATGAGTTCGGCACTCGTTTTCTCGAACAAGCACCGAACTGATCGCCTCGGAAGATGTAGCTAAGTAGAGGTACAAGGTCTCCCCGACCTGCGGCTTTACGAGCAGCGGCGGGAAAGCCAAGTACCTTTTCAGGTCTTCGAAGGCCTGCTCACACTCATCCGACCAAGAGAAACCGTCCGCTTGACGCAGAATCTTGAAGAACGGGAGGCACCTTTCAACCGACCGAGAAATGAATCGGCTAAGAGCGACGATTCTTCCGTTCAGCTGTTGGACCTCCTTCTTGGTGTTCGGATGACGCATGTCGAGGATTGCCTTTATCTTCTCAGGGTTGGCCTCGATCCCTCTCCGAGAAATGAGGAAACAAGAAACTTCCCTGAGGTCACCCTGAAAGCACATTTGGTCGGGTTGAGCTTCATTCGGTGTCGTCGAAGGGTGCGGAAGGTCTCCTCGAGATCCTGAACATGGTCCAGGATCTGCGCGCTCTTTACCAACATGTCGTCCACGTACACCTCCATGTTACGCCCGATCTGATCTTTGAAGACCTTATTGACGAGTCGCTGGTAGGTGGCGCCGGCGTTCTTCAATCCGAAGTGCATCACCCGATAACAGTAGAGGCCCTTGGGAGTTACGAACGCGGTGTGCTCCTCGTCCTCAGGCGCCATCCGGATCTGGTTGTACCCGGCGAAGGCGTCCATGAAGCTGAGCAGTTGAAATCCGGACGTCGTATCCACCAGCTGATCGATCTTCGGAAGTGGAAGCTATCCTTCGGGCAGGCTCGGTTGAGGTCGGTATAGTCGATGCAGATCCTCCACTTCCCGTTGGCTTTCTTGACCATGACAACATTGGCGAGCCAATCGGGATACGTGGATTCTCGAATGAAGCATACTTCGAGCAGCTTGTCCACTTCTTCGTCGATGGCCCTCTGCCTCTCTGGGGCGAAGGATCTTTTCTTCTGCCTCACCGGCTTCATCGTCGGGTCGATGTTGAGTCGATGAGTTATTGTTTCTGGAGGGATGCCCGACATATCTGCTGCCGACCAAGCAAATATGTCGGCATTGGCCGTCAGTAGCTCCGTCAATCGGCGTCGTTCGGCGTCGGGCAATTGAGTCCCGACCCAAACTTTCCTGTCGGGATTTTCTCCCATCGGGATCGCCTCGAGCTGCTCGGCGGGCGTACCCCGTTCTTCCTCCTCCCTTTGGTCCAGCTTGTCGATTGTCAGAGGATCCTTCGTCTCGTCGTTTTGGGCGAAGATTTGGAAGCATCGTCGGGCGAGCTGTTGATCTCCGCGCATCTCCCCGACTCCATTTTTGGTCGGGAATCGAACAAGGAGATGGTACGTCGAGACGATCGCCTTGAGGGCGTTCAATCCGGATCGTCCGAGTATGGCGTTGTAGGCCGAGGGAACTTGGGCGATCGCGAAAGTGAGGGAGACCGTGCTTTGCCGTGGTTCGGTGCCGACCGTCACGGGCAGGGTAATTTCTCCCTCTGTCGTGACGGTGTCTCCGGCAAAGCCGATCAGGGGCACAGGGATCCTCCTAAGTCGGTCAGTTGACAGTCGCATTCGGGAGAAGGTCGAGTAGAACAAAACATTTGTCGAACTTCCATTATCAACAAAAATTCGTTTTACATCATAATTGGCTATTGTCGCCGACACGACAACAGCGTCGTCGTGGGGAGTCTGGATGCCCCGAATGTCGTCTTCTGTGAAGGTGATCATGTCGTCCGGGCGTGGCCTTTTCGTCGGCTCCCCTCCTGTAGACGTCACCGGGCTCAGCCGCTTGGAGATCATGTTGATGACTCCGGCCGCCGGCTGGTTAGTCGGCGCCTCTTCAGTCGGCTGGGGGCGTCGATCGGCAATCGGTTGGGTCGGCGGACCCTTCCGAAATTTGTCGAGGTACCCCCGGCGGATGAGATTTTCGATCTCGTCCTTCAACTGGATGCACCGCTCGGTGTCGTGGCCGTGGCTCCGATGGAACCGGCAGTACTTCCGACGGTCGAGGCCCTTTGCCTTCAGAGGCGGAGGCCGTCGCAGGTATTCCTCTTCCTCGATCTCCATCAGGATCTGCGCACGGGGAGCGGAGAGAGGAGTGTAGGAGTCATACCTGGGATGCACCGGCCTCGGAGTCTGCTGCCGAGGTGGCTTTTGGATCCGTCGAGGTGGAGAAAGCCGACTATCGGTCGGGGGCCGGCTTGGTTCGGCGGGCTCCCGACCTTTTCTCTGCTTCTCCTTCGGGCCTCTGGGCTCGGCCAAGCGTCGGTCGGACGCCCCTTCGTCCGCACGCATATACTTGTATGCGCGCTCCAGTAGCTCGGCATATGTTCGGGGGAGGGTCTTGTCCAGAGAATAAGTGAATCGGGACGCCCTCAGGCCTCGCTTCATGGCTGAGACAGCCATGTCTTCGTTGAGGTCCCGAATCTCGAGCGTGGCCGCGTTGAATCGCGCCACGAAGTTTCGGAGCGTCTTGTTTTCCGCCTGCTTGAGGGAGAAAAGGCTGTCCGACGTTCGCGGCGGCTTTCGGCTGGTGCTGAAATGGGCCACGAACGAGTGCTCGAGCTGCCCGAAGGAATGGATACTTCCCGATCGGAGACCGGAGTACCAGGCCCTGACAGCCTTGCGGAGTGTGGCGGAGAAGCCGATGCAAAAAAGAGCGTCGGTTGCCCCTTGAATCATCATGAGAGCTTTATAGCTCTCGAGGTGGTCGACTGGGTCGGTGGAGCCATCGTATGGCTCCACGTGCGGCATCTTGAACCGACTGGGAATCGGTTCGTCGAGGACCAGTCGGGAGAGTGGTTGGGCGGTCTGAAAGTCGACGTCGTTCGAAGACCTCTGACCGTCCGTCTGCAGTTGAGCGAGTCGGCGGTCGATTTCCTCGAACCGTCGCTCGTAGTCGTCCGCTCGTCGATGCTGGGAGACCCCAGGGGTGGAGCCTCCGGAAGATTCTGAAAAGGAGGCCGACGGTGTGCGCGGCCGCTTCTCCTTCCTTGCCCGTTCCAACGGGGAGGGAGAGGGCTGCTGGGACCGTTGGTCATCGCGCCGTGGTCGTCCCTCCTCCTCTCCGTGGGAGCGCTGTTGAGGGCGCTCACGTGGAGGCGACAGGGATCGGCGCGGTCGCCGGCAGCTGCTCCTGGAAGGCATAGGTCGGACCGCCGGCTGCTGCTGGAGGCATTTGACTGCGTCGGTCAGTACGGTCATCTGTCGTACGATGGCCGCAATCTGGGCCTCCGTGGTCACTGCAGGGCGCGGAGGGCTAGGCTCCGCCGCTGGTGAGGGCGGGGAGGCTTCTTCCCGGCGGGAAGAGCGCCTGGCCGACCCAGTGACTCTCGATCGTTGAGCTCTTGTCTTTGTCATGCTGTCCCCCCTTCCTGGCGCGCCAATCTGTTGCGGCCAATCGCCTCGTCGCCCGATCGCCGGGAAGCGTGCACCTGCAAAAGGAAGTCCGCACTGACCGGAGGCGGCTCCGGCAGGGACCCTCTGACGGTCAAGTCAGAGAGGTGACTGGGCAACAGTGAGATGCAGACGGAGAGCTCTGAGAAAGAGAGAGGGAGAGGAGCGAGCCTGCGTATGTGGGAGAGACGGGCGGATCGATCCTTTGCACTGTTGCCTTCCCCGATATATATAGTGGAGCTAGGTATGGCGCCGTCATTAATGGCGCGGACAAGTGAGGAACTATCAACTCACTGTGGGCTGTCAGAGCCGCCGTGAAAACGTCATGTCGCCGTGCGGCCGTCCAATCACCAGGGTTGACCCGGCTCTCGGCGGGACAATGCCCCTAGGTAACTGCGCCGCATGTCCGTGTCAGAGCTGACAACGTCTGGCGGTTGTACGGTGGTTGGAGGAGCCGACCGACCTAAAGTCGGTAGCCAGCCGAGTGGTGTCGGGCCCCTCCATCGGTCGGTGAGCTTCATGTAAGTCGGCCATATAACCTCGGGGTTCAGTCGGTCGGGATGGATACGCCCGACATACCCCCAGTCGGCGATGGGCCGTTGGACGGCCGGCGGTTAGCCGCTGATGGCATCCGTCAGTCGGTCGCCCCGACCGACGATCGGTCGGTCTGTCGGCCAGTCGGAGTCGTCCAACGGAGGCGGTCAGGCCGTCAGCCGGTCGGGCGGTCGGGCCCTCCGGCAGTCGGTCGGGCCCCCCGGCAGTCGGTCGGGCGGTCGGGCCCTCCGGCAGTCGATCGGCAGGTATCCCCCAACACAAAGTAACTGAGGTTAACATAACCAAACTTTTGATCTAGGCCAGAGATAGAACCATATTGAGCCCCACTTGGTGCCCCAAGTTGAAAGTGCCAGATCACAACCACCAAAAGATATAGGGAAACAAGGCAGCATAGATGACATGTAAACTGCATGGCACCTGAGCACAGAAAGAGATCAATGCTTTCTAATAAATACCATCTGGGCACAATCAGCCTGTAACAAAACATTTAGGTCTAAAGGTAGCATATCACCCCTGTCAAAGGAACAGTCAGCGGCTAATGCCTAACGGGCCATCTAATCAGCAATCTGATTACCTTCCCGATAAATATGAAATATTTTAACCAATGGCCGTGATGATAACCAATATATGATGTCATAGAAAAGAGGAGAGTAGAGTCATGAGAGGTTAACCAATGAATCATCGTTAAGGAGTTTCCTTCCAAACAAAAATTATGAAGATGAAGGTCATAAATAACCATCTTGACTCCAATCCAAGTAGCTGTTAGTTTAGCCATAGGTAAAGATGAAGATTTGATCAATTTGCCTTGTGCCTTAATTAAGGTTGCAGCAGAATCTCCAATAACAAAGCCTGAAGTTGACCTATTTCCTTGAAGAGTTGCATTAAAATTTACCTTCCAGACTCCAAGGACAAGGGGTGACTAGCAAACCGATTTTGAATGAGTTGAAGAGGAGGAAAGATCATCCCAGCTCCCTAACGGAGATCTTGAAGAGTTCAATTTAAAATTATGTTGCACAAACATTAAAGTATATCGGATCGTTGTGCAAGCAATAGAATCTTATACTGAAATAGTCTATCATCGAGCTAGCCAGAGTTTCCAGACAACACGTGCTGGGAAGGCTCTCCGTTTAGCTTCTTTATGGAGCATGTTTTGCACAAGCTCTAATAAGGATTGAGGAACTATAGACAACCCTCTCTCAGCTAGTAGCAGCTTTGGCACCACCAATAAAAACAGCAATGAGAAAGATGCTTGTGTGACAATGTGGCAACAAAAACCACAACATCAACAAATTAGATGCTTATGAAATAATCTGAGAAGTTTCTCTCGAACAATAGATGAACCAATAGAAGAGTAATTTGATCAAAACGAGAAGTTCTAATGATAGCACGCTTATAAACAAACACATGATAGAGCTATCGTAAAATATCATTGTAGATACTGCATGTTGTGAGCTTGATCTGTCGCTGGATTGACTCATTATTAGATTGGAAAAGCTTTACTCTTATGTAGTGCAATGCACGTGGTTAGGAAATGGGAGGAAAAAATAGTGAAAATATCATATGTTATGATATACCTGAATTTGTTTATATTAGTTGCTTGGTAGTTTGTGAATTATTATGAATATGAAGTCAAAAAGCTACTCCCAAAAATTCCCATTATGATAATAGAGATAGACATAATTTATTGGCTTGATCCGTAAGTGGATTGACTTAGCTTTGCAAGTTCTTGACCCTCATTAAGCCACATCTTGATATATTGACTTTGATAACTTTTTTAATTTTTTGCAAGAAGAACTTAATTTGTTTCAACCGCACCAACTTATAGGTTAATCAGCATGACTTAATTTTTTTTAGAAAAAAGAGAAAAAATTATTGTGATAACATTGGGACCATTATTCAAGCTAAGAAATCTAGATCTCATTATAAATCCAAGTATATCCTCAGACGCTTCTATCTCATTTGAGAAATTATAGAAGGACAAGATGTTGTCCTGGAATAAGTAGATATAAAGAACAATATAGCAGACCCACTCACTAAGGCCATACTATAGCAGTTATTTGATCGCCATCTTGATTGTATAAGATACAAAGGTGATTGACTTTAGTGCAAGTGGGAGATTGAAAGAAGAGTGTCCTATAAGCCAATCGCAAGTATTGTAATGAGATCTTTTTTTGTAATTTTTCAACTCATGTAATGATATTTATGAGGCATTGATTCAGTATTTTAGCCGTTTCTTATTATGTCTAAGATAATGATGAACCCCAAAGATTAGGACAATGATTTTAGAAAATATGAATGGGTCATGCTGGTGAGACATAAAATTCTAAAACTCTAATTTTAAGTATTTCTGATCGTAGGAGCATTGAGTCGAAGATCAATGTTCCAGATAGACTAGCACATCCTATGCATGCTCGATGGAGAGGGTGGCAGATCTCGCTAGCCACTTATATATTGAACACTAATATAAGGATGTGAGTGCTCATTTGAAAAATGAGTCCATTGAATTAACTCGATGAAAAAAAATATCTTATGGAAGCCTTACTTGTATGTCAAAGAAGGTTCTCTAAGTAGAAGTTGTGCAAGTGATCCTTAGACTGAGACCACCATGAAAACTTGTGCACATGAATTCATATTTTGGTTCATATTCAGGCATGACATTATAACATGTATGGAATGTTCTGGATATGGTGGAGTGTGTATGAAGATTGTGAGTAGGTCAACATAGAATCGATCACTCCTAGTAAGAGCAAATCACATCCTGTGAATTCTCATCCCTAGATGATTCGAAAAAAATCTTTTGGCCAAAAGCAAAAAAGAGATTGAAAGAATTTTTAATGTTTCTTCGTTGGAGTCATCATTGGTTAATTGAGAATTGATATGAATATGTTTTTGAGTTTGACATGATTCCATACTTATGAACATACTCAGGATACAGAGATGATTGAAGGATTGAATTGCACGGTAACTTATCATTGAAGGATATATTTGATATTTTTATCAAATTTTATATCTTCTAGGTAGTCATGATATGTTACTAGACATCAATCTTGACTTGTGGGTCTGATTGAATTAAAGAGTTTAATTCGATCATCAATTAGAAAGGATTCTAATTGTTAAACTCGGATTAGCTCGATTGGACCAAAATCGATTAGATTGAAATCTAATCAAATTTGGTCAACTTGAATTCAAACCTACTATTGGCTAGATATGGAACCCAATGGGTTACACACATATAAAAATTGGTCAAGGATCCTTTTAATAAGATTGATTGAAATTTTAGATTCAATCAGGGTTCTGATAAGCATGCTAGCACGTGTGAAAATCCTAGCTCCTTAGGAGATCAATTTGGTCTCATCTTTTGATAATTAGCTAGCCCAATTTAGTGGATATTTGGGTCAGATTGTGCCACTTAGAAGCAGCCTAAATTGAGGCATCAAATCCTGATTTAATACCAATTATGAAGAGTCTAAATTGTGAAGGACTTTGGGCGCAAAATAGGTTTTGCGTGCAAGTGTTGGTGTAGGCAGAAGGAGGAGTCCTTGTAGCATGGGATTAAGATGCGTGTGATGACCCACATCACCCTCCATCTTTTAGTGCACATCTCAAAGTATGAGATAGATTTTTTCTGAATTTTGTTAGGATGGAGGAAAAATTGGAAAAGTGAAGGTCTCTCACACAGGTGGGATGCAGCATCGCATCTCTCCATGATTTTGAGAGTCTTTCTCCTATTCAAATGCTTTCAAATGGGAATAATTTTTTTGATAATATTTCAGATTGGATAAGTTATTTTTGATGATTTTTTTTAAATTTTTTTTCAAACTTATCAGATGGCCAAACAGACACTGGAAGCTTCCTTACGTGCATGCATGCGATGATCAGAACTTGCACGAAGAGGTGCGAGGATAGCATCCTTCCATGAGAATTTTATCACCTTATCAAGTTTTTTGGAATCACAAATGAGTCCCATATCCACATGGATTTTTGTGAATTTTTTTGATTTAAGAAGGGATGTAAAAACATCACTTCTCTGATTGCGCACGTAGGTGCAGGTGAAGATCAGCGTATCGGTGATAAGAGTCCTTCTGCTTGAAGAAACTCTTATCTTTGATAATTTGATCAAATAAGCCTCTTGGATGAGGCATGTCCCTCTCATTTGGCATCCCTCTGATGGCTATAAAATGGTTGGGGCACTGGGTGTCCGAGGCATTCAGATTGGATTTCTAATTTCTTTCCGTTGTTCTCATTTCTTTCTTACAACCTATCTTAGTTTTAGGACAAAACTTTGAGATTTAAGATAAAATCTTATCTGATCCTAACAAGAGTTGTGAGGGTCTTAAAGAAGAAAAATCAGAAGTTCAGAGAAGGATCTTAGAGAATCGAGTCAGATTCTTGAAGAAATCTGATCGATACAGGGTTAATCGAGTTTTAAGGACTAAAACTCTTGAAGCAAGGTGAAGAAGGAATGCTATCTTTGGTTTAATTTTTATGTGGATCACCGTTAGAGAGCGGATACTTGGACGTCTTGTAAAAATTGGGATTAGCACAACAGGTATTTTTCTTATCCAAGTTTAATTTATTGTACTTTGGTTATTATAGTCAAGAGTTTTGGGCATTAGTATTTTCGATGCATTGGATGTTTCGAATAAAAATTTTAAACATCTAATCCTGTCACTGTATCACCGAAATCCAACAAAGTCGACCAGTTCGATGGATCCTTCCTTGATGAATCACATATATAAAAGGGTTAAGGGTTATCTCCTAACTTAGTGTCTCCTATCCGAGGGCAGATAGCATCATTCACACTCACAAAGAAAGCGAGCTTTTCTGATTACTGTGGATTTGCATGGGCTTTTGGTTGAATTGTATCTAAATTGACATCCTTCAAAATTGGCAATTATCAAGGGTTTTATTGTTGGTTTTGCGTTCAAGATAAAACTCTAATGTGGCTTATTGGTGGGAGAATTTCTAGAATATGGTGATATCTAAATAAATTGGATCTACGTGTGGCCCGCGGTCAAATGAATTGTATATTAGAAAAATTTATTTCAAGCTTTTGACGGAACAAATTTAGTGATAACTAGAGCAATTTATAGCCGGTGGTTTGCTGTCTGTTGATAAGAATATTTCTCAAAACTTTGGCGCCTTCTGATTGATTAGTGGCACCCCATGAAGATACTACAGCATATTTTGATTTCCCCGAGCTTTTGGCACGCCTCGAAATCGGGCATTGAATTCAAATATTTGAATTTTGAATTTTAAACTACTTGAAGGTGTGATTTGAGATTGAATTTTAAGTCTGCTGAGCTTATGAATGCTTCCTTTTAATGATTTCCATTTTTTTTTTTTGGGATAGGCTATCCTGCATGTTGCATCTTGGATGGTATGAATGTATGAGTATTCCATTCTATAGATAGATATTATATTTGTTATTTATTATTTTAATAAACTAGGTGCATAATTTTTTCTCTTTTTTCTAAAAAAAAAAACATTAAGTCATGCTGATTAACCTATAAGTTGGTGCGATTGAAACAAATTAAGTTCTTCTTACCAAAAAAAAAGAAAAAAAGAAAAAAAGAAATCAAAGTCAACATGTTAAGCTGTGGCTTAATATGAGGGCCAAGAATTTGCAAAGCTAAGTCAATCCGCTTACGGATCAAGCCAATAAATGATGTCTATCTCTATTATCATAATGAAAATTTTTAGGAGTAGCTTTTTGACTTCATATTCACAATAATTCACAAACTACCAAGCAACTACTATCAACAATTCAGGTATATCATAACATATGATATTTTCACTGCTTTTCCCTCCCATTTCCTAACCACGTGCATTGCACTACATAAAAGTAAAGCTTTCCCAACCTAATAATAAGTCAATCCAGCGACGGATCAAGCTCACTACATGCATTATCTACAATGATATTTTACAGTAGCTCTATCATGTGTTCATTTATAAGCGTGCTATCATCAGAACTTCTCGTTTTGATCAAATTACTCTTCTATTGGTTTATCTATTGTTTGAGAGAAACTTCTCAGATTGTTTCATAAGCATCTAATTTGTCGATGTTGTGGATTTTGTTGCCACATTATCGCACAAGCATCTTTCTCATTGTTGTTTTTATTGGTGGTGCCAAAGCTGCTACTAGCTGAGAGAGGGCTGTCTATAGTTCCTCAATCCTTACTAAAGCTTGTGCAAATCATGCTCCATAAAGAAGCAGAACGGAGAGCCTACCCAGCACGTGTTGTCTGGAAACTCTGGCTAGCTCAATGATAGACTATTTCAGTATAAGATTCTATTGCTTGCACAACGATCCGATATACTTTAATGTTTGTGCAACATAATTTTAAATTGAACTCTTCAAGATCTCCGTTAGGGAGCTGGGATGATCTTTCCTCCTCTTCAACTCATTCAAAACCGGTTTGCTGGTCACCCCTTGTCCTTGGAGTCTTGAAGATAAATTTTGATGCAACTCTTCAAGGAAATAGGTCAACTGCAGGCTTTGTTATTGGAGATTCTGCTGCAACCTTAATTAAGGCACAAGGCAAACTGATCAAATCTTCATCTATACCTATGGCTAAACTAACAGCTGCTTGGATGGGAGGCAAGATGGTTGTTAATGACCTTCATCTTCATAATTTTTGTTTGGAAGGAGACTCCTTAACGATGATTCATTGGTTAACCTCTCATGACTCTACTCTCCTCTTTTTTATGACATCATGTATTGATTATCATCACGGCCATTGGTTAAAATATTCCATATTTATCGAGAAGGTAATTAGATTGCTTATTAGATGGCCCGTTAGGCATTAGTCGCTGACTGTTCCTTTGACATGGGTGATATGCTACCTTTAGACCTAAATGCTTTGTTACAGGCTGATTGTGTCCGGATGGTATTTATTAGAAAGCATTGATCTCTTTCTGTGCTCAGGTGCCATGCAGTTTACATGTCATATATGCTGCCTTGTTTCCCTATATCTTTTGGTGGTTGTGGTCTGGCACTTTCAACTTGGGGCACCAAGTGGGGCTCAATATGGTGCTATCTCTGGCTTAGATCAAAAGTTTGATTATGTTAACCTCTGTTACTTTGTTACATTTTCCCCTGGCTCAAGGTTCTCGCATCCAATCTGTTATTATTTTGCTCTACTCTTTTTGGTGACTATGTTCAGCTTGCAGCATCTGAACAAGATCCACACCTTCATATTTTATGGATGCATTACTCTGATAGCAAATTTTGTATCTGCAAGATATTCAAATTGGAGCAGATGTTTTATAGAACATGTCCTATATATGTCTGCTACATTTCCTATCATATTTCCTGCAGGTCAATACAGGTTGCCTAATATGTCATGAGCCACGTGCTCTCATAAATGATTTGCATTTGGGGGTTCAAAAGCTTTAACCATATTCCTTGCACGCCAATACGGGATCACATGCTGGGCATTTGTTCTTTTGGCTGACTTCTATGAAAGGATGGGAAATTCATAATGGAGTACACATTCTGTTTTGCATGCAAATTCCCCTGGATTATCTATGTTATTCATCTAAATTATTTCTATTTTGACTACCATTGTATCTTAGTATATGGAACAGAACTTACGGACTTGTGCTTGTGACTTTTTATTTAATAAATCAAGAGTGGTGCATTTTACTCAAAAAAAAGAAAAAAGGGGGGAAAAAAAGAAGAAGAAGCTGCTGCTCCCATACTGCTGTTGCAGTTCTCCTTCATCTCACCTTACCATTATTTCTTTTTTTAAAACTATTTTGTCGTTTTCAGCCGTTGTCATCGTCGGCTCTCCCTTTTCCATTCTCCTTTTACCATTTTATGGGTCTCTCTTTCTTTTTTCCATTTTACCCTTTCTTCCAGAGCCATCTCCCGGAGTCTCTAGCAGCTGCGTCCGCTCCAAGAATGGCAATTCAACAGGGCCTACTCCACCGACAACTTGAGAAGATAAAAGATCAGCTGCGCTAGATGTTGCATGAGACATCATCAATTAGCAAGCGACGCTTGGCCACATAACTGAAACCAGCTTTTAGTGGTGGGAGAAGTGCTGGACCCACTTGAATCAGAATATATCTTAGCATTGGATTCGTGTGCCATCACATGGATGATGGACCTGATTGTCGGTCCTTTGCCTGTTCCGCTTACAACGACTAGGGTAATCGCCTCCGAGATGGGACGTATAAATGAAGAGCCCACTAGTTTCCATATAGCTTGAGGGACAGAGAGAGAGATTTTACCGGACAAAAATATAATTCTCGACACATGTGCCACGTTGATGTACTTTTTAAATCTCACATGATTTCATATGTCCCGATGGAACAGTAGGATAGATTACCTGTTACCACCAAATTCTTATATCCTGTTTTGATTAAATTTTTGGGCGGAGACCGTGCGCCTCCTTACAATTCAAAAATACAACACGATCTTACCATATTAATAACGCTAGCTTAAGGTATATTTATTTCCTCATAACTATTGGAAGTTAACCATCATAATTTTGAATTTTTTTCAAGTTTCCGAATCATCCCATACAAACAAAAAAAACTGAATTTGATTTCAGACAAGGAGGAAACAATATAAAGTCAAGGGTTCACACCTATTCTTCGCATGTCATTGCCTCATCAAGCATGTCATTGCAATTTTTCTGGTTCTCTCTGATTTTTTCCTTAAAAATCGAGTCTTTATCATGTGTTTTTCCCAGGAATCTTGAAATATGATCTTGTTATGGCGTGCATAGGTTTAGAACACGTTGGAGTTTTGGCGCGGATGGGTCACAGATATCTTGGACCGAGGGCCAAGGAATGAAAAACAGTGAGGGTTTGAGCTTAGGCAGCCATTCTTGGTTACGGGTAGCTCTCCATTATTTTGTTTGGAAGTTGATCTTAGATCTTTGTATGAGGAAGTATTTTTCTCGTTTTGATCTTTAGTAGACTTGATTTTGTGATTTTTTTTTTGGACTGCAATATAACCTATTTTGAGCCAAGATTCCATGTAAATGATCGATTGGGACTAGGCTTAGGCTGATGCTAGAGGTTTTGGGTTGAAGCTTAAATTTTTCTTTGACCAGATTTTTTAATTTTTAGGTCTATTTACTGAAAAAATATTTTGCGCATCTTAACCTTAAACATGAATCAAGTTTTTCACAATTATAACGTTAAAAACCTTACTTTTGAAATGCAGTAAGCTATAAGTATAGATTTTTATTGGATATAGAACCAATCATCAGTTGTATTTATTATTATTTTTAATTGGTCTTATCTTAGACTACGTTATAGATGACCATTGTCCTTGTTTTTGAATGAAATATGAAGGAAGTAAGATGCTTCCCTCATAAATATATATTTTAAAGCTCTGATTATCGCATGTCCATGTGTACTTGGGCTGGCCACTCCTACTGTCGTGCTGGTACTGTTAACCTAATCTATTATTTAGGTTGGAACCTCATTAAGAGCAATCAGAGGGCTGCTTTTACGTGGTAGAAATATTTTAGAAAAATTTGCAGAGGTTGATACTATCGTATTCGACAAAATAGAGACTTTAACAATTGGAAAGCCTGTGATGACCAAAATTATAGCCTCTCAACATGACGGAGATTGGGATTCAAAGTTAAGTGACGAAGCAATTACTAATGTCAAATGTTCAGATTTCGGAATGATGTACTGTTCTGTATGCATGTTTTAGATCTTGCCATGGAACAAAATTCTTATTCTTTAGTTCTTTCTCCAAAATAGATTATAACTTCGTTTAAGCATCATAACACTATCAACCAGCGACAGCAGTAGGCCATTTTCTTTCATTAAAAAGAAAGTATCTTGTGTGCTGTAATTAATGGTTATCATGATCATAGCTATTCCTGCTCTACTATAAGGAGTAATGACATATGTATTCCAGTAACATATAGTTCTACATAAAGAAAAATGATAATTACTTGTTTAATGATAGAATTATTAAAACTAAAGTAAGTTATCATTAGGTTTATATAGTATTGCATTTCTTACTTTAGTTTTAATAATTCTATCATTAAACAAGTAATTATCATTTTTTTTTATGTAGAACTATATGTTACTGGAATACATATGTCATTCATGCCTTACAGTAGAGCAGGAATAGCTATGATCATGATAACCATTAATTACAGCACACAAGATACTTTCTTTTTAATGAAAGAAAATGGCCTATTGCTGCCGCTGGTTGATAGTGTTATGATGCTTAAACGAAGTTATAATCTGTTTTGGAGAAAGAACTAAAGAATAAAAATTTTGTTCCATGGCAAGATCTAAAACATGCATACAGAACAGTACATCATTCCGAAATCTGAACATTTGACATTAGTAATTGCTTCGTCACTTAACCTTGAATCCCAATCTCCGTCATGTTGAGAGGCTATAATTTTGGTCATCACAGGCTTTCCAATTGTTAAAGTCTCTGTTTTGTCGAATACGACAGTATCAACCTCTGCAAATTTTTCTAAAATATTTTCACCATGTAAAAGCAACCCTCTGGTTGCTCCTAATGAGGTTCCATCCTAAATAATAGATTAGGTTAACAGAACCAGCACGGCAGTAGGAGTGGCCAGCCCAAGTGCACATGGACATGTGACAATCAGAACTTTAATATATATATTTATGAGGGAAGCATCTTACTTTCTTCATGTTTCATTCAAAAACAAGGACAATGATCATCTATAACACAACCTAAGATAAGACCAATTAAAAAAATAATAAATACAACTGATGATTGGTTCTACGTCCAATAAAAATCTATACTTAAAGCTTACTACATTCAAAAGTAAGATTTTTGACGTTATAATTGTAAAAAGCTTGATTTATGTTTAAGTTTAAGATGCGCAAAATATTTTTTCAGTAAATAGATCTAAAAATTAAAAAATCAGGTCAAAGAAAAATTTAAGCTTCAACCCAAAACCTCTGGCATCAGCCTAAGCCTAGTCCCAATCGATCATTTACATGGAATCTTGGCTCAAAATAGGTTATATTACAGTCCAAAAAAAAAAATCACAAAATCAAATCCACTAAAGATCAAAATTAGAAAAATACTTACTCATACAAAGATCCAAGATCAACTTCCAAACAAAACAATGGAGAGATGCTCGTAACCAAGAATGGCTGCCTAAGCTCAAACCCTCGCCGTTATTCATTCCTTGGCCCTCGGTCCAAGATATTTGTGACCCATCCGCGCCAAAACTCCAACGTGTTCTAAACCTATGCACGCCACAACAAGATTAGATTTCAGGATTCCTAGGAAAAACAGGTGACAAAGACTGGATTTTCAAGGAAAAAAACAGAGAGAATCAGAAAACTTGCAATGACATGCTTGATGAGGAAATAACATGCGAAGAATAAGTGTGAACCCTCGACTTTATATTGTTTCCTCCTTGTCTGAAATCAAATTCAATTTTTTTTATATATATATTGGGTGGATGTCTGGTCAGGACACCACCTCCTAAGATCTTTTCAGTACCACGCGATGCAGCAGGAAGAAAGAAGAAACAAAACAAAAGAAAAACAATCAAAATACGTGGATCAGCCACAAAAGGGCTCGTCTCCACGGGGCATGCAAACTTCACTATGAAAAAAAAATTTTACAAGAGAAGATCTCACCCTCAACCCTTGTACACCCAATTCTCTCTCACTAGAAGTTCTCCTCACAAAAGCTCTCTCTCTTGGAAGACCCCCTGAACCCCTGAAGTACCTGACGACCGCTGTCCAAGAGCCCTGCTCCTTCTCTCACAGCAACGCTTCTGCCTCTATCTTCTCTCGGGTTCCGTATGGCTCGTACGGCGCGAAAAACCGATCCACTGCCTCTTTATTTCACGCACAGGCTTTTAAATGTTTAAAACTAGGTTTAAACTTGATTAGAGAGGGATTAGGAGTCCTAAACTAAGCCAAAAAACTCTCTGGACCGTCGGATCAAGACCGAGAGCCACCCATGCCGTCAGATCGCGCTCCGGTCCACGGAATAGTGCCGTGGACCGTGAGAAACGCGTGAGAAACGCCCACGCGGTCCACAGGCCCTGCCGTGGACCGCCCGGTCCATGGTGGACCGGGGCAAAGGGGCCAGCAAGCCGCTTGGGCCGGCCCGCTACCGCGCGCGGGCCTGCGCACGCCTGGGCCGCGCGCTCGCCTGGGCCGAGGGCCTGGGTCGCGCGTCCCGCGCGCCGCTGCCGCCCGCCGCCGGTCCTCCGCCGCCTCGAATCTCATGCCGACTTCAAAAGCTCGAATCTCCTCCATCCGAGCTCCGTTTCAGGTGATCTTGGTCTCGTTAGACTCCGTTTTTCGCCGCGAACCTCGTTGTGGGCTGAATCTCAAGGCGTCAAATCCTAACAATATATATATGAGATGATTCAGAAATTTGAAAAAAATCCAGAAATATGATGGCTAACTTCCAATAGTTACGAGCAAATAAACATACCTTAAGCAAGTGTTTTTAATACGATGAGACCGTGTTGTGTTCCTGAATTGTGAGGAGGCGCACGCGACGATCTCGATCAAAAAATCCAATCAAAACAGGATATAAGAATTTGGTACATATGAAACAATGTGAGATCTAAAAATACATCCACTGGACACATGTGTAGAGAATTATATTTTTGTTCCGTAAAATCACTTTCTCAGGTAGTCGGCTCTGGTGACCTTCAAAATCCCACAAAAACATTTCTCAAAATGACTCCACACACCAAAAAGATTCTAATGTTCCAATCGTACGAGTTAGACTACGAAGAAAACACCAACACATTCATGAATTCATACATACATTGCTTCCGAAGAGCAGCAGAGTCTGCACCACCTCCCAGTGCTTATGCCGACAAGCTTGCATCAACGCCATCTTTATCACAGAATCAAACAAAAATAAAACGCACACATAAACACGCACAACTTCGAGCATCTAAAGATACGAAAAGAGGGCGATTCAAAATTGATGGGCAAAACTTTATTGCGACCGAGCGAGCGAGAGAGCGAGAAGAAGGGACCTCGTTGTGGCCCTTGGCGGCGGCGAAGTGGAGTGGGGAGTTGAGGCCACCAAAAGTGGAGGACTTGGCGAGGCAGGGGTTAAACTCCAGCAGCATCCGGGCCTCCACCAGATCGTCGTCCCTGGCCGCCGAGACCAGCCGCTCGCCAGAGGCCGAGCACCCCAGCGAGTTCCCCATCGGATCCCAGACGCCGACAGTATCTCAGCCGTCCAGGCCGTGACGCATTACCTGCCTCTGCCCCGGCAGCCGTGGCTTTATATCGCGCGGTCTCGCCTTCGAGGTCACGCCGTGTGGGAAAGGAGCGCGGACCCGCTAACCGATGTCCGGGAGGGTGACGGTTTAAGCTTCGCCTACACGGAAGTGCTTTCCCCTTCGATGAGGTCACCACGTCTCTTTCGGCTACGGCCGAGCAGGGAACGGCTGGTGGTTGGTCTTTTTTGTTTTTTTTTCAAATTAGAATGGTGTGACCAGGAGTGGGTTTCAGCATGCAAGGAGGGGTAGGCAGGTTGTGGCTTAATAGCTACATACCGGCGCAAGTGAAACGCTTCTACATCATCCTCATCTAATAAATATATTTTTATTTTTAATTAATAATTTTTCAAAATTCTTCTATATAATTATTAAAAAAAATTGTATCCTTGACGTTTCTACGTCATCCTCATCTAATAAATATATTTTTATTTTTAATTGATAAGTTTTTAAAATTTATTTATCATAATTATTGAAAAATATATGCATATGACATCTGTTGGGTATAAAATATCCACGGCCGAAGTTCTGAGCGGATTTGACCCTTGCGGGCTCTGTCCACGACGCCAAAGAAGACTCCGTCCGGACTCCTACGGGAGCCGGGCTCTGTCCACGACGTCAAAGAAGACTCCGTCCAGACTCCTACGGGAGCCGGGCTCCGTCCACGACGTCAAAGAAGACTCCGCTCGGACTCCTACGGGAGCCGGGCTCCGTCCACGACTCCAAGGGGGACTCCGCCCGGACTCCTACGGAAGCCGGGCTCCACCCACGACTTCAACCGCAAGGAGGACTCCGCTCGGACTCCTAGAGGAGCCGGGCTCCGTCGCCAACTTCAACTGCCGGTAAGCCCCGTCCGGACTCCTACGGGAGCCGGACTTCGCACCTAACTTTAATTGCAAGAAGACTCTGCCCGGACTCTCACGGGAGCCGGGCTCCGTCCACGACGCCAAGGAAGACTCCGACCGGACTCCTACGGGAGCCGGGCTCCGTCCACGACGCCAAGGAAGACTCCGTCCGGACTCCTACGGGAGCCGGGCTTCGTCCACGACTCCAAGGGGGACTCCGCCCGGACTCCTACGGGAGCCGGGCTCCACCCACGACTTCAACCGCAAGGAGGACTCCGCCCGGACTCCTACGGGAGCCGGGCTCCGTCGCCAACTTTAACTGCCGGTAAGCCCCGTCCGGACTCCTAAAGGAGCTGGACTTCGCACCTAACTTTAATTGCAGGAAGACTCCGCCCGGACTCCTACGGGAGCCGGGCTCCGTCCACGACGCCAAGGAAGACTCCGCCCGGACTCCTACGGGAGCCGGGCTCCATCCACGACTCCAAGGGAGACTCCGTCCGGACTCCTACGGGAGCCGTGCTCCGTCCACGACTCCAAGAGAGACTCCGCCCGGACTCCTACGGGAGCCGGGCTCCACCCACGACTTCAACCGCAAGGAGCACTCCACCCCGACTCCTACGGGAGCCGGGCTCCGTCGCCAACTTCAACTGCCGGTAAGCCCCGTCCGGACTCTTACGGGAGCCGGACTTCGCACCTAACTTTAATTGCAGGAAGACTCCGTCCGGACTCCTACGGGAGCCGGGCTCCGTCCACGACGCCAAGGAAGACTCCGCCCGGACTCCTACGGGAGCCGGGCTCCATCCACGACTCCAAGGAAGACTCCACCCGGACTCCTACGGGAGCCGTGCTCCGTCCACGACTCCAAGGGAGACTCCGCCCGGACTCCTACGGGAGCCGGACTCCACCCACGACTTCAACCGCAAGGAGGACTCCGCCCGGACTCCTACGGGAGCCGGGCTCTGTCGCCAACTTCAACTGCCGGTAAGCTCCGTCCGGACTCCTACGGGAGCCGGACTTCGCACCTAACTATAGGAAGATTTCGCCCGGACTCTTACGGGAGCCGGGCTCCGTCCCCGGCTGTGACTAATGGAAGACTCCGTCCGAACCCCTGCGAAAGCTGGATTCCGAGCTCCTCTTGCCAGACACTCCAGCCGGACTTCAGCCGACAGACCTCCGCCCCCTGGCGCGCTGCAGTAACAGCCGCGATTCTGCTCCATTCCCTGCGGCAGATCCCACGCAGCTCCATCACTCCACGACTCTGCCCCACTCCCTGCGGCAGATCCCACGCGGCTCCAGCATTCCACGATCCTGCTCCACCTCCTGCGACGGATTCCGCGAGGCTCCATCTCTCCTTGGCAGGCCGCAATAATGGCCACGGTCTTGCTCCACTTCCTGCGACGGATACCGCGCGATTCTCCTATCCTCTGGCAAGTCGCGACAACGGACGCCGCTCCGCTTCTCGTGGTCGACTCCACGTGGCACGCCCCGGTAATGGCCATGGATCCACCCCACTACCCTCCACAATAAATTCCTCCTGACTCTGGGCGGCCCACTACCAGACGGTTACAGGCGTCGCTATCAATTTGTTGCTCCCTCCGTCTATAAAAGGGGAATCCCAGATACGTAATTCTATAAACTCTCGTTTTTACCTAAAAACTCTGCTAAAATTTTCGTTCGAGCACTCCATTCTTGCTGAGGCAGAGAACTGACTTGAGCATCGGAGGGTCTTGTCGGAGCAACCCCACCTCCAGTTTAGACTTCTTTTGCAGGTCCAAACGGCGACCGCAACTCCCTCAACTCCAGCTTTTCCGGCACAAGTGGATTTTTGCACTAACAGGATTGGCGCTAGAAGGAGGGGCCTGTGTCTTCGCAGTATCCTTGTTCTTAAAGGAGCGCTCAACGGGACCGCCCCCGGGCATCTCTTCCGGCGTCCCCTCCCCCCTCCTTTCTCCACTTGGTCCTTGCTTGATGCCTCCCCGCAAGGCATCCATGCGACGATCCACGACCTCCGCGGTCAGATCTCAGGCTCCGGCCTCCCCTCCTGTTTCTCAACCTCCTCCTCCTCCTCCGATGACGGCGGTCGGCACGGAGCAGTTTGATCTGCTAGTGCAGCAGGTCAGAGGCCTCACAGAAGCTGTGCAGGCTATGCAGCAGCAGCAGCCGCAGGCATCAGTGCGCCTGGAAAGGATGTCCTCGGAACACCAGAATCCGACGGCGGGGCGGGCCACTTGGGCCAGCCGCCCCGTCCTTCCTGAGAAAACGAACCCGAGGGTGGAGAGCCCTCAATCGGATCACGACTCCATCCCTGGAAGATCCCTGCCCCCGTTCTGCCAGAGGACCCTCGAGACTCGAAGTCGGGAGGATTTTCTAGACCGGAGACTCCAAGAGATGAACCGACGGATCGAAGAACTCTGCCATACTCCCTCCGCTTATGGTGAGGATATTTGCACTAACCCTCCCTTCTCTCAAATGATCATGCAGGAACCGATCCCGGCAAACTTCAAGCTCCCCCAGTTCGAAAGCTACGATGGGACTTTGGACCCGGTTGATCATCTGAAAGCCTTCCGGACGATAATGCTGCTTCACGGCGCTCCCGACGCCATTCTATGTCGGGCCTTCCCATCCACCTTGAAGGGGATGGTGAGAAACTGGTACTCGACTCTGAAACCGGGTACCATCTTTTTCTTCGATCAAATGAGCCATCAATTTGTGACCCATTTTGTCAGCAACCGGTGCCCCCGGAAGGATTCAGAGTCCCTCATCAATATCAAGTAGAGGGAAGGGGAGTCCATTCGGGCCTACATCAACCGTTTCAACGTTGCGGCGTTGGAGGTCCGGAACTTGGACCAATCAGTCGCAATGGCTGCTCTGAAGGGCGGCCTTCAGAAGAATGACCTTTTGTTCTCCCTGGAGAAGAAGTACCCCAGAGATTTTGCTGATTTGTTGGCTCGGGCTGAAGGATACGCCCGAGCGGAAGAAGTCTTCAAAATGAAGGATGAAGAGACAGTGAGAGAGCGGCAGGCGGGAGACTCGAGTAAGCCCGCAGTCGAAAAAAGGTCGAGAGAAGCCCGGCCGCATTCTCGATCCCCTCCTGGGCATAAGCGTGCCCATACTCCACTCCGGGTGCGCAGGCAGAGGAGTCCGGATCGCGGGGTTCGGCGGGGTTCTCCATCGGGAAGGTTCCGCAACTACGCCTCCCTCAATGCCTCGAAGACCCAGGTATTGATGGAGGTCAGGGAGCAGCTCTCTAGGCTGGAGAGGATGCGCACACACCCTGAGAAGCGCAACCCCAACAAGTTCTGTCTCTACCACCGCGACCACGGCCACGATACAGAGGAATGCATCCAGCTTCGAGACGAGATTGAGGAGCTCATCCGGCGAGGTCGACTCGACAGGTTCATCTGACGCTGGCCTGAGGGTAGAGGAGATCGGCCAAGGGCCCTTCCGCAACCTGAACCGCCAAGAAGGGAGGAGCAGCCCGGAGATCGGCCTCCCATCGGGACCATCGACTCCATCACTGGAGGGCCTCAAGGAGGAGCAGACCTCCCGCAACCGTGGAACTTGGGAAACCTATAAATGTATCGCTTACGATTTAACCTTGAATCTAAATTCCTCTCTACTTGACATGCTCTTCCCATTTGGCATGGATTTGTCACGACTGGGTATAACCCCTTCAAACGCCTAAAACAAAGTTATGTTAGGAACGGAAGGAGAACCTCATCCTAACATACCTAAAATGAAAGTCTGATTATCTCAAGATCGGAATGGGGGAGAGGCCTTACAACGCCCTAATGCGCCCCCACAGCCATGTCGGAAACAGGAGGAGAACCTCGTCCTGGCATAAGCAAAGTCAAAGGCCCAGTTCTTTTAGGTCGGATGGGGGGAGAGGCCTTACAGCGTCCCAATGTGCCCCCACAGTCATGTCAGGAACAGGAGGAGAACCTCGTCCTGGTATGAGCAAAGTCGAAGGTCCGGTTCTTTTAGATCGAATGGGGGGAGAGGCCTTACAGCGTCCTAATGTGTCCCCACAGCCATGTCAGGAACAGGAGAAGGACCTCGTCCTGACATGAGCAAAGTCAAAGGCCCGATTCTTTTAGATCGGATGGGGGGAGAGGCCTTACAGCGCCCTAACGTGCCCCCACAGCCATGTCAGAAACAGGAGGAGAACCTCATCCTAACATGAGCAAAGTCAAAGGCCCGGTTCTTTTAGACCGGATGGGGGGAGAGGCCTTACAGCACCCTAACGTGCCCCCACAGCCATGTCAGGAACAGGAGGAGAACCTCGTCCTGACATAAGCAAAGTTAAAGGCCCAATTCTTTTAGATCGGATGGGGGGAGAGGCCTTACAGCGCCCTAACGTGCCCCCACAGCCATGTCAGAAACAGGAGGAGAACCTCATCCTGACATGAGCAAAGTCGAAGGTCCGATTCTTTTAGACCGGATTGGGGGGAGAGACCTTGGCGATGGCCCTTACGTGCCCCCGCGAAAATGGAAGGAGAACCTCGTCCTGATGGTGACGAAACTCGGCCGCCCGATAAGATCGGGTGAAGAGAAAGGGCCCCTCAGCGGCACCTCCACACTCCTATGCAACCCCGCAAAAAGCGAGGGGAGGGCCCTCACTCTGGAAAGATGAGGAAAATTAAAGAGGAAGAGCGACGAGCTACGACGGAAACAGATAAAGGACGAACCACACCAAAGACCTAAAGAACCTCGTCTCAACAAAGACGGGGAGTTCCCACCAAACCCTCCCGGCCTCTAAGAAGGCTCACGACACAGGTCAAGAAGACAGCGACGTCCCCAAAGTAATGCGGAGTTCGGACCGCCAAGCTCAAGCTTGCGGCCATGAACGACGAGGAAGGCAAGCCAACGTATCGACGACTGGGCGCCTCCCAACGACGTCAACATCAGACAAGTCGAATGACAAAAAAAATTCGACGGACGACAATTTAATACAACGCGCAGACGAGGTAACACAAAATCCTCTTTTCATTCCATTTTCGAAATACACACTACAAAGCCCGGAAGGCCAAGGAAAGAAAAGCAAAACGACAAAAGCGGGACGAAACAAGAAAAGAGAAAATATATACATGAAAGGACAGAAGGACGAAAAGAGCCCTAGGGAAGCTCTGCTCCCTCCGACCTAGAATTATCTGCTCCATCCCTCATCCAGGACTGCCTTAGATTCTCAATTTCTTCTTCTAGCTCTCTCCTTCTCTGCAGCGCGTCCTGGAGCGCCCGATGAAGTCGCTGGCTCTCGATCTCCGCCTCTCGATGCCTCTTTCTCAGGACCTCAGATTCCGCCTCCGCATCCGCAACGGACTGCTGCTCGTATGTCAGCTGGATCTTCAATTGCTGCAGCTCAGTCGTCCTTTCCCCGAAGGCGACAGAAAGCCCTTCGACGGTTCCTCTCAGAGACTGGAGTTCATTGAAATCTCGGGTAGAAGTCAACTGAGCCCTGTCAGCCAGCTGCCTCCGAAGACGGGCGACTTCGTCAGTCGCCGTCCTGAGTCTCCCTTTATATTCCTCTACCTGCCTGCGCCAACCGGCCTGATGCACGTCGTAGCTCACCTCGACGTCCTGAAGCTGCTGCTGAAGGTCGAAGACCTTCTTCGACCACTCCCGGTCGCCGTCAGCCCGAGCCAAGAGTCGGGACAAACTTCCTCCCAGCTGGCCGATCTTCTCCATCGCAGTCGATAGTTCCACCTTGAGGGCGCTAATCTTGGTGGCTTGAGCCCAAATTCGGTCACTGGCGCTCTTCTTGCATTCCTCAAGCTCTTTCGTGAAATCCACCTTCCTCCGGCTATACTCCATGATCCCCTTCACGTGGAGATTCTGAAAGTGGATGGCCTCCGTGGTGGCTTCAGAATGACCTTCTCTCAATCTGCGAAGCTCGCCTTCCATCTTCTTTGACTTTTTTGTCAAGTGAAGGACTTTCTTCTTCAGCCGCTGGATCGTCGACTTCAGTGGGATCCCCAAGGGCAGGGGAAGTGCTTCTACAGGACACTGCCATCGGAAGGCAAAAGCGTCAAAACACGACTCATCGCAGGAAGAAAAGCAGAGAGAAGAAGGGGAGGAGGGAGAAGCCACCCACGATAAGAAATTCAACTTTATTGATTGGATGATTCTTGAAGACAAAAAGGAAAAGAAAAATTACGATGAAATAAAAATACAAGGTCGGAGGTCTCAGACCTCAGGGGTAGGGGTTGGAGAACTCGACGTCCCCGGCAAGAGGGCTGCGATTGCAGTGGTAGCGGGCGAGGGACCGACCTCATCTTCGGACTCCTCACCTAGGAAGCTGAGGTCGAGCTTCGAAAATTTTCTGGTCACCTTCTCTTGACAGAGCTCGAACCCCTTGATGAATGCCTCCTGACCGAATTGGACATTCAGGTCCCTCATCTCCGCGGAGGTCTTGAATTCCTCTACCGCAAGGACCCTGGCCTCCGAGATCAGGACTGAAATCTGCTCAGCCAAGTTGGCGACCTCGGTCTCCGCCTTTCTCGCTGACTCCTCCAAGGTCTGCTTCTCCTCCTTCCGCACTTGTTTCTCTCTTTTCAGGGCCTCTTGGAGGGCGACTACTTCGGCTGCCTCGGCCCGACAGCGCTCCTCCACCTGGACGGCGTCTCTCCTCGCCCGATTTGTCGCCTCGATATTGGCGAGGAGCTGGTGCCCAATCTGCAAGGGCGGCAAAGGGGTCGGAACAGGGGTCGAATAGCCGGTTAAATAGAGATTTATTTACCTCGAGGAAGGACCCTAGGGAGTCCCAGACCCGCTGCTCAGGATCGGTGCGGTCGATCCTCTCGACGACCTCCGACAGGATGCAGCCGTCGATTAACCGTCTGATCAAGTTCCTGTCATTGAAGGGATTCTCTGGCTCCTCCTCGAAACAGAGGGACTCGTCAGCGGTGGCTCGGCGGCTACTCACCCTGCGGGCCACCGACTTCCTTCTCTTCCCCCTCTCGGCTACGGGCGCCTCCATGGGGCGGACCCCCGAAGTGGGAGCCCCAGTCGATGGACTCCTCGAAGAGACCCGAGGGGCCGTAGGTTCGGCATCCGAGGGAATGTTGACCGCTGGAGCCGCCTGGACGGGCGCGGCCAAGCTCGACTCCTCCGCCCTGGCCCTCTTTGTCGATCCGACGACCGCAGCACCCTTTCTTTTGTGGGCCTTGAGGCCCCTGGCAAGCATCCGTGCTGCTTCGGCGTCCATCCCTTAAAAAAAAAAAAAAGAGAAAAGAAGAAGAGAAAGAGGAGAGAAATTAGAAAAAAAAAAGAAGAAAGAAAAAAAAGAGAGAAAAAAAAGAAAAAGAGAGAAAAAAGAAGAAGGACAGAAGAAAAGAAGAGAAAGGAAAAGATGAAGTACTCGCAGGATCCTGGGGGCTCAGGCCAATGTTGAACAAAAATTGCTCCCTCAGAAGATTGGGAAGGGAAGGAGCAGAATAGGTGAGAAGCTTTCGGACAGCCTGGAGGTCATCCTCCCCAGGCTGGGGGCCCGACGGACAGAATCCCTCAGAAAGCCCCAAGGGGGCAGGCCCAGTCTCAGGGTCGGGCAGTGGACGAAGATGTATTTTCCCTTCCAATTGTGGATTGAAGAAGGGGCACCTTTCAGCAACCCCTTCTTGCCGAACTGAGGGGAGAAGTACCACCAGTCCTTCGTCGAAGGATGACGCTTGAAGATATAGAAGTGCCTAAACAGGGAGAGGGACGGTTGGACCTCGACTACATGGTAAAGGGAGAGAAATCCTATCAAAAACCTAAAAGAATTCGGAACAACAGAAGCCAAGGAGATGTCTAAGAAGCGGAAGAGGGCGACAACAAAGGACGGAAGCGGAAGCCGGAGTCCGGCACGGAACGCCTCTTGATACAGGCAAAAATGATCGGGTGGGGGAGTGCTAGCCCGGTCAGAGGGGCCAGGCAGCTCCAAGTCATACTCCGGAGGAACTCCATACTGAACCCTTATCAGAAGGAGTTCCTCCGGAGTCAGGAAACATGGAATGGCGCCCGGCACAAAAATCGGGCGGAGCCCAGCCCCAGACGCGGGTTCGTCTACAGAGCGAGGGACCTGGAGGTTTGAGGCGGAAGAACTCCCAGAACCACTGGGAGCGGAAGAGCCGGACGACATTTCGAATAACTTCGAATGAGGACTCTAAAGATCCCGAAGAAGACGGACATGATAAGGGGCGAGAGGTCACAGGAAACTAACTCAGAGGAATACAAAAAAAATAATGGCGAAAAAGAGGCCCCTAAGTGGCGGGAAGAAAGATGAAGGTGCTGGGACTAACCTAGATCGCTCTGAGGGATGCAGAGGGGCGAGGACAGGGACGACTTGAAGGGCGCCTATGGCCCGAGAAGACGCCAACAGAAACAGGGCTCTCGAAGGAAGGGCAGATACTAGTAGAACTCTGGAACAGAATAAGGCCCTAAAGGTGGAAGGATGAGTTTAAATAGACCCTGGGATCCGGCGCCATAATGATCGCGAATCCCTCCAGGCCAGCCCACGCCCGACACGTGTCCCACTCCCCCGACAGGCGGCTAAAAGTGGCTGACGGATTGGCAGGGCCATTATGGCGCCATACCTGGGCCAGTGTACCAGCGGGAATTTCGAAGGGTCCCTTCGTATCGCCCCGATTCGAAAAGACTCCAGCACGCGCACATTTAATACCAAAATATCTGGGGGCGATCGTGAACAGGATTCGAGGAGACAACTTCGGCTATGCCAATCTCTCTGTACTTCCTTCATTCGAAATTCAAACTCGAAAGTAGGGGGACTGGTGTTGGGTATAAAATACCCACGGCCGAAGTTCTCAGCGGGATTGACCCTTGCGGGCTCTGTCCACGACGCCAAGGAAGACTCCGCCCGGACTCCTACGGGAGCCGGGCTCTGTCCACGACATCAAGGAAGACTCCGTCCGGACTCCTACGGGAGCCGGGCTCCGTCCACAACGCCAAGGAAGACTCCGTCCGGACCCTTACGGGAGTCGGGCTCCATCCACGACGCCAAGGAAGACTCCGCCTGGACTCCTACGGGAGCCGGGCTCCATCCACGACTCCAAGGGGGACTCCGCCCGGACTCCTACGGGAGCCGGGCTCCACCCACGACTTCAACCGCAAGGAGGACTCCGCTCGGACTCCTACGGGAGCCGGGCTCCGTCGCCAACTTCAACTGCCGGTAAGTCCCGTCCGGACTCCTACGGGAGCCGGACTTCGCACCTTACTTTAATTGCAGAAAGACTCCGCCCGGACTCCCACGGGAGCCGGGCTTCATCCACGATGCCAAGGAAGACTCCGCTCGGACTCCTACGGGAGCCAGGCTCCGTCCACGACGCCAGGGAAGACTCCGTCCGGACTCCTACGGGAGCCGGGCTCCGTCCACGACTCCAAGGGGGACTCCGCCCGGACTCCTACGGGAGCCGGGCTCCACCCACGACTTCAACCGCAAGGAGCACTCCGCCCCGACTCCTACGGGAGCCGGGCTCCGTCGCCAACTTCAACTGCCGGTAAGCCCCGTCCGGACTCCTACGGGAGCCGGACTTCGCACCTAACTTTAATTGCAGGAAGACTCCGCCCGGACTCCTACAGGAGCCGGGCTCCGTCCACGACGCCAAGGAAGACTCCGCCCGGACTCCTACGGGAGCCGGGCTCCGTCCACGACTCCAAGGGAGACTCCGCTCGGACTCCTACGGGAGCCGTGCTCTGTCCACGACTCCAAGGGAGACTCCGCCCGGACTCCTACGGGAGCCGGACTCCACCCACGACTTCAACCGCAAGGAGGACTCCGCCCGGACTCCTACGGGAGCCGGGCTCCGTTGCCAACTTCAACTGCCGGTAAGCCCCGTCCGGACTCCTACGGGAGCCGGACTTCGCACCTAACTTTAATTGCAGGAAGACTCCGCCCAGACTCCTACGGGAGCCGGGCTCCGTCCACGACGCCAAGGAAGACTCCGCCCGGACTCCTACGGGAGCCGGGCTCCGTCCACGACTCCAAGGGAGACTCCGCCCGGACTCCTACGGGAGTCGTGCTCCGTCCACGACTCTAAGGGAGACTCCGCCCGGACTCCTACGGGAGCCGGGCTCCACCCACGACTTCAACCGCAAGGAGGACTCCGCCCGGACTCCTACGGGAGCCGGGCTCCGTCGCTAACTTCAACTGCCGGTAAGCTCCGTCCGGACTCCTACGGGAGCCGGACTTCGCACCTAACTACAGGAAGATTCCGCCCGGACTCCTACGGGAGCCGGGCTCCGTCCCCGGCTGTGACTAAAGGAAGACTCCGTCTGAACCCCTGCGAAAGCCGGATTCCGAGCTCCTCTTGCCAGACACTCCAGCCGGACTTCAGCCGACAGACCTCCGACCCCTGGCGCGCTGCAGTAACAGCCGCGATTCTGGTCCATTCCCTGCGGCAGATCCCACGCAGCTCCATCACTCCACGACTCTGCCCCACTCCCTACGGCAGATCCCACGTGGCTCCAGCATTCCACGACCCTGCTCCACCTCCTGCGACGGATTCTGCGAGGCTCCATCTCTCCTTGGCAGGCCGCAATAATGGCCACGGTCCTGCTCCACTTCCTGCGACAGATACCGCGCGATTCTCCTATCCTCTGGCAAATCGCGACAACGGACGCCGCTCCGCTTCTCGTGGTCGACTCCACGTGGCACGCCCCGGTAATGGCCACGGATCCATCCCACTACCCTCCGCAATAAATTCCTCCTGACTCTGGGCGGCCCACTACCAGACGGTTACAGGCGTCGCTATCAATTTGTTGCCCCCTCCGTCTATAAAAGGGGAACCCCAGATACGTTATTCTATAAGCTCTCGTTTTTACCTAAAAACTCTGCTAAAATTTTCGTTCGAGCACTCCATTCTTGTTGAGACAGAGAACTGACTTGAGCGTCGGAGGGTCTTGCCGGAGCAACCCCACCTCCGGTTTAGACTTCTTTTGCAGGTCCCGACGGCGACCGCAACTTCCTCGACTCCAGCTTCTCCGGTGCAAATGAATTTTTGTACTAACAACATCTTAGGAGTGAATGGCTTTTATCCACGCAGTTGCATATCCCACAGCTTTCGTATTTTTTTTCCTTTTAATGTTTGCTTGCTTACTAGAGTTTGCTTCTTTGCCAAAGTAACAACCCCGCTGGAACAGTCATGGGTCTCCTAACCCAACCTACTTAATATTTGTAACTAGTCACCTTGAAGAATCCTGTGTTTTCTGGCAGGCAGATTCATGAATCCTGTTAAATATTTTATGTGGTTTGTGATCTCACTCTTCGTCCATCCGTCGTGGATGTCAGAGGTATTCGTATGACACGTGGGTTTTGCTTGTCCCAGTTGGTAAGCTAGATACTGGGCAGAAAAACGTGGCTGCTGGACCTTTGAATCGTTTTCAGGCAATCAAAGGCCTATTAAGGATTGGAAAATGAGTCTTTACCAAAAAGAGAGGAAAAAAAAAAAAAGTGGGTCAATGGGTCTTTAAAAAATAACAAAATATGACTGATAATTGATTCTATGATCAATAAAAATCTATATTTAAAATTTATTGCATTCAAAAGTAAGATTTTTGATATTATAATTGTAAAAAACTTGATTCATGTTTAAGATTAAGATGCATAAAATATTTTTTTAGTAAATAGATTTAAAAATTAATAAATTAAATCAAAGAAAAATTTAAGCTTCATCCCAAAATCTCTAGCATCAGTCTAAGCCTAGTTCTAATCGATCATTTACATGGAATCTTGGCTCAAAATAGGTTATATTACAGTTTAAAAAAAAAAAATCACAAAATCAAGTCTACTAAAGATCAAAATGTGAAAAATATTTCTTCATACAAAGATCTAAGATCAACTTCCAAACAAAATAATGGAGAGCTACCCGTAACCAAGAATGACTGCCTAAGCTCAAACCCTCACTGTTTTTCATTCCTTGGCTCTCGATCCAAGATATTTGTGACCCATCGAGGCTAAAACTCCAACATGTTCTAAACCTATGCACGCTACAACAAGATCAGATTTCAGGATTCCTAGGAAAAACATATGATAAAGATTCGATTTTTAAGAAGAAAATCAGAGAGAACCAGAAAAATTGCAATGACATGATGAGACAATGACATGCGAAGAATAGGTGTGAACCCTTGACTTTATATTGTTTCCTCGTCAAAAATCAAATTCAGTTTTTTTTGTTTGTATGGGATGATTCGAAAATTCGAAAAAAATCTAAAATTATGATGGCTAACTTCCAATAGTTATGAGGAAATAAACACACCTTGAGCTAGCATTGTTAATTCGGTAAGGCCGTGTTGCGTTTCTGAATTGTAAGGAGGCGCATGGTCTCCATCCAAAAATCCAATCAAAACAGGATATAAGAATTTGATGGTAATAGGTAATCTATCCTACTGTTCCATCGGGATATATGAAACCATGTGAGATCTAAAAAGTACATCAACATGCCAGATGCGTAGAGAATTATATTTTTGTCCCGTAAAATCTCTCCCTGTCTCTCAAGTTATAAGGAAACTAGTGGGGTCTTCATTTATACGTCCCATCTCGGAGGCGATTACCCTGGTCGTTGTAAGTGGAACAGGAAAAGGATCGACAATCAGATCCACCATTCATGTGATGGCACATGAATCCAACGCTAAGATATATTCTGATTCAAGTGGGTCCAGCAGTTCTCCCACCACTAAAAGCTGGTTTCATTTACATGGCCAAGCGTCGTTGCTAATTGATGATGTCTCATGCAACATCTAGCACAGCTGATCTTTTATCTTTCCTAAGTCGTCAGTGGAGTAGGCCCTGTTGAATTGCCATTCCTGGAGCGGACGTAGCTGCTAGAGACTCCGGGAGATGGCTCTGGAAGAAAGGGTAAAATGGAAAAAGGAAAGAGAGACCCATAAAATGGTAAAAGGAGAATGGAAAAGGGAGAGCCGACGATGGAGTGCTTTACCTAATTAATTAAAAAAAATAAATTTATTTATAAAAATAATTTAATTTTTAATTTATTTATCGGATTGATGCAAAAAAGATAAAACGTCATTTTGAACGGTATTTTATCATCGCCACATCATCCACCTTTTTCCCCATTTTCCAGATAGACGACGTGAAAAAAAATAAAATAAAATCATCAAATCAAATGGCATTTTTTAAAACGTCATTTGGAATGGTGTTTTTAAAAATGCCATATTATTTAACAATTTTAATATTTTTTAAAAAAATAAATAAAATATAAAAATTATAAAAATTATATTTTTAAATTTATAAAAAATAAAAATTATAATTTTGATAAAAATAAAAATTATCATTTCAAATTAGTATCCATATTTCAAATTATCTTTTTAAAAAAATGTCAAAAAAAATTATCATAAAAAAAATTAAAAATACCATAAAAAAAATTAAAAAAAATAGAAATTATAATTCTAAATTTTAAAAAAATAAAAATTTTAAATTTAATTCAAATAAAAATCATCATTTCAAAATACAATCTCCTTTTCAAATTAATTTTTTTAAAAATATCATAAAAAAAGAAAAAAATGAAAAAAAAAATAAAAATTATAATTTTTAATGAATTTTAAAAAATAAAAAATCTAATTTTAATTCAAATAAAAAATATAATTTTAAATTATTTTCTCCATTTAAAATTAATTTTTTAAAAAAAATATCTAAAAAATCTTAAAAAAATTAAAAAATAAAAAATACTATAAAAAATGAGAAAAAAATAAAAATTATAATTTTAAATTTAAAAAAATAAAAATTTTATTTTTAATTCAAATAAAAAATATAATTTCAAATTACTTTCTCCATTTCAAATTAATTTTTAAAAAAAAAGATGTCCAAAAAATGAAAAATTAAAAAAATAAAAACTACCATAAAAAAGTTAAAAATATAAAAAAATAAAAAAAAATAAAAATAAAAATTTTAAATTTAAATAAATAAAATTTTAAATTTTAATTAAAATAAAAAACATCATTTCAAATTACTTTTTCCATTTCAAATTAATTAATTTATAAAATATTCCAAACAAATAAAAAAAATACCTAAAAAAAATTCACGAAAACAGAAAAAATGGTAAAATGAAAAAAGTTTTAAATTATAATTTTACATTATAAAAAATATTAAAATTTTAATTTGACTTAAAAAAATGCCATAAAAAAGTGAAAAAAAGGAAAAAAATGTGAAAAAAATAAAAATTATAAATTGAAATTATAAAAAAAAAATTTTAACTTTAATTCAAATAAAAAATATCATTTCAAATTACTTTCTCCATTTCAAATTATTTTTTTAAAAAATATCTAAAAAAAGAAAAAATTGGTGTAAAAAAATAAAAAATACCATAAAAAAAGGAAAAAGGGAAAAGAATTGAATTGAAGAAAAATAGAAATTCTAATTCTAACTCAAAAATAAAAATTATAATTTTGAATTTAAAAAAATAAAAATTTTAAGTATAATTCAAATAAAAAATATCATTTCAAATTACTAAATTAATTTAAATTTAATTTTTTAAAAAATATTCCAAATAAAGGAAAAAATACCTAAAAAATGCCAAAAAGGGTAAAGAGGGGAGAAAATTAAAATTTTTATTTTAAATTATAAAAATTTGAATTTGAATTCCAAAAAATAGAAAAAATGCCATAAAAGAAGTGAATAAAAGGAAAAAAATGGTAAAAAAATAAAAATTATAATTATAAATTTTAAAAAAATAACTTTAATTCAAATAAAAAATTATCATTTCAAATTACTATTCCTATTTTAAATTAATTTTATTTATTAAAAATCACATAAAAATAATTAAAAAATTAAAAAATTAAAAATACCATAAAAAAAGAAAAAAAAGAAAAAAATTTGAAAGAAAACGCCAAAGGGAATGGTGTTTTCAAGAACGCCATTCCTTTTGGCATTTTTGAAGCATAAAACCCAAAAAAAAACCCCTCTCTCTCTCTTCTTCCTCTTCTCCGGTATTTTCTCCTCTCCGACGGTACGGCGGTGAGCTCCCGACGGTGGTGAGCTCCCGCCTCTCTCTTTCCTCTTCCTCTCTCTCCCTCTTCTCTCCTTCTTTCTCTCTCTCTCTCTTTTTCCTTGACCCGCTGGTGATAGACGGCCGGCGGCGGGCCCACGCACCCCCGTCGGTTGGTCCGCCGGTGGGCCACCACAACGTCCTTGTGGGACTTAATCTTTTTTAGATTTATACTTAGTATTTTTGAAACTTTTATTATACTATTTTTTGTACGCTTGATATTTTTATTCTATTTAATATTATTAATTATTGATTTTATTTTATATTATTTAATTTCAAGTGATCGGATATTATGCTTTGTGGATATGGATACACATACTCTAATATGTCTCAGAACATTAGGAGAGAAAAAGTTATGCTAAAAGGGCTATAAAAATTATAACGTAAATAATAATAATATAATGAATAATTTAATTATGAGATAAATCGGATCGTACTGGTACATCTCGATCTGGTACGGACACGAACAGCTACGTACGGTGCGGTATGAAAAAAATTAATTAATTTGAAATGAAGAAAGTAATTTGAAATGATGTTTCTTATTTGAATCAAAATTAAAATTTTTATTTTTTAAAATTTAAAATTATAATTTTTATTTTTTTTCACTTTTTCCTATTTTTTATGATATTTTTTAATTTTTTAATTTTTTAAGATTTCTTTGAGATATTTTTTTAAAAAATTAATTTTAAATGGGGAAAATAATTTAAAATTATATTTTTATTTGAATTAACATTTGAATTTTTATTTTTTAGAATTTAAAATTATAATTTTTATTTTTTTTCATTTTTTTCTTCTTTGTTTGGAATATTTATTTTCAAAAATAATTTAACTTTTAACTTATTTATCAGATTGATGTAAATAGGATAAAACATCATTTTGAATGGCATTTTATCATCGCCACATCTCCCATTTTTTTCCTCATTTTTCACGTAGATGAAGAAAAATAAAATAAAATCATCAAATCAAATGGCATTTTTTAAAATGCCATTTGAAATGGTATTTTTAAAAATGCCATTCCAAATGGCGTTTTAAAAAACATCATATTATTTGGTAATTTTAATTTTTCCTCCAAAAAAAAGAAAAAAATGGAAAAAAATAAAAATTATAATTTTAAATTTATAAAAAATAAAATTATAATTTTGATAAAAAAAATTATCATTTCAAATTAGTATCCCCATTTCAAATTATCTTTTTAAAAAAATATCTAAAAAAAATTGGTGCAAAAAAAAATTTAAAAATACCATCAAAAAAATTGAAAAGAAACAAAAATTATAATTCTAAATTTAAAAAAAATAAAAACTTTAATTTTAATTCAAATAAAAATAATCATTTCAAATTACAATCTCCTTTTCAAATTAATTTTTAAAAAAAATATCACAAAAGAAGAAAAAATGAGAAAAAAATAAAAATTATAATTTTGAATGAATTTTAAAAAATAAAAATTCTAATTTTAATTCAAATAAAAAAGTAATTTTAAATTATTTTCTATAATTAAAATTAATTTTTTTAAAAAAATATCTCAAAAAAATCTTAAAATATTTAAAAAGTAAAAAATAACATAAAAAAAGAAAAAATGAGAAAGAAATGAGAAAAATATAAAAATTATAATTTTGAATTTAAAAAAATAAAAAAAATAATTTTAATTCAAATAAAAAAATTATTTCAAAATACTTTTCCCATTTCAAATTAATTTTTAAAAAAAAATGTACAAAAAAATAAAAAAATAAAAACTGCCATAAAAAGCCAAAAATTTAAAAAAATAGGAAAAAAATAAAAATTGTAATTTTGATATTAAAAAAAATAAAAATTTTAATTTTAATTAAAATAAAAAATATCATTTCAAATTACTTTCCTCATTTAAAATTAATTTGTTTAAAAAATATTCCCAATAATTAAAAAATCCCTAAAAAAATTCATAAAAATATAAAAAATGGGAAAAATCGGAAAAAATTAAAATTAAAATTTTAAATTATAAAGAAATTTAAAATTTTAATTTGAATTCAAAAAAAATAAAACAAATAAAAAATGCCATAAAAAAGTGAAAAAGAGAGAAAAAAGTGAAAAAAAATAAAAATTATAAATTAAAATTATAAAAAAATAAAATTTTAACTTTAATTCAAATAAAAAATATCATTTGAAATTACTTTTCCCATTTCAAATTATTTTTTTAAAAAAATATTTAAAAAAAAAGAAAAAATTGGTGTAAAAAAAATAAAAAATACCATAAAAAAAGAAAAAAGAGAAAAGAATTGAATTGAAAAAATTAGAAATTCTAATTCTAATTCAGAACTAAAATTTATAATTTTGAATTTAGAAAAATAAAAATTATAATTATAATTCAAATAAAAAATATGATTTCAAATTATTAAATTAATTTAAATTTAATTTTTTAAAAAATATTCCAAACAAAGGAAAAAAATACCTTAAAAAATGCCAAAAATGGTAAAAATGGCAGAAAATGAAAATTATAATGCTAAATTATAAAAATTTAAATTTAAATTCCAAAAAATTAAAAAAAATGCCATAGAAGAAGTGAATAAAAGGGAAAAAATGATAAAAAAATAAAAATTATAATTATAAATTTAAAAAAAAATTAACTTTAATTCAAATAAAAAATTATCATTTCAAATTACTATCCCCATTTAAAATTAATTTTTTTATTAAAAAATCACATAAAAATAACTAAAAAAAATTAAAAATATCATAGAAAAGGGAAAAAAATTGAAAAAAAATATCAAAGGGAATGGTATTTTTGAAAATGCCATTCTTTTTGGTATTTTTCAACCATAAAACCCCCCCAAAAAAAAACCCCTCTCTCCCTCTTCTCCCTCTTCTCCGACGTTTCTCCGGTGTTTTCTCCTCTCTGATGGCACGACGGCGAGCTCCCGACGGCGATGAGCTCCCTCCTCTCTTTTTTCTCTTTTTCTCTCTCTCTCTCTCTCTCTCTCTCTCTCTCTCCTTCTTTTTCCTTGGTCGGACGGCTATAGACGACCGGCGGTGGGCCCGCGCCCCCCTAGTTGGTCCGTCGGTGGGCCACCGACGGCCACCCCGCCCCTCCCCTTCCCTTGGCCGGCCCCCTCTCCTTTTCCTCTTCCTCTCTCTCTCCCTCTTCTCTCCCTCTTTTTCTTTGGCCCACTGACGATAGACGGCCGGCGGCGGGCCCGCGCGCCCCCTCCATTGGTCTGCCGGTGGGCCTTCGGTGGCCGCCCCGCCACTCCCCTTCCCTTGGCCGGCCCTCTCTCCTTTTTCTCTTCCTCTCTCTCCCTCTTCCTCTCTCTCTCTCTCCCTCTTTTTTCTTGGCCCGCCGACGACAGATGGCCGGCGGCCGCCCCCTCGCGGCGGGCCCCGACGGTGGCCCCACTGCGGCCCCCCCACAGTGGGCCCCGACAACGGCCCCCCCACAGTGGGCCCCGACAGCGGCCCCCCGGTGATGGGCTGCGGCGGTGGCCCCCCGGTGACGGGCCCCGGTGACCAAGCGGTGGGCCCCAGCGGTGGCCCCACGGCAGCCCCCGATGGCGGGCCTCGACGGCAGCCCCGTGGTGGCCCCTTGACGGTGGGCCCTATGGCGGCTCCCCGATGGCAGACCCCCAGCAGTGGCCCCGCGGCGGCCCTTCGGTGGCGGGCCCGTGCGGCCCAGCGGCAGTCCCCCGACAGCAGGCCCCGCAGCGGCCCTCCGGTGGCGGGCCCGTGCAACCCTGCGGTGCCCTTCTATTTCGATCTTTTTATTTTTTATTTTTATCTCATTATTTTTTATTTTTTATTTTTGTCTCATTAGATTTAGATTTATTTTAAAATTCGATTCGATCCTAGTTTAAAAATTTTAAAATATATTGCATTTCATGAAAACGTAGACCTGTCAGTTGACCAATGTAGGATATTCTACGATATCTGTATAAAATATATATTTGATTATATATTTTTATATGGATATCGTAAAATATATACATTGATCAATTGATTGTCCAGTTTGGACAGTTTGAGAATTGCATTTAACTCTATAGATAATTACATTATTCGAATGATATGCGGAGGGTTCGAGAGAAATTTCGGACAGTATTTTTCTTTAGTTCTCCTCACACATTTTCAATCGTGTGAAGAGAACTAAGAAAAAATACTGTCAAAATTTATCGGGACAGTTAATGCAGAGCAATTATATCTTAGTTCCAATTGATGACGATGAACATGTCGAAGAAATGCTAACCTTTCCTTTGAAATATTCAGAATGTCGATTTTTAGAATTATATATTGAAAAGGAAGATGTACCAAGCTTTGGATACTATAGTCGGCTTTTAACTCAAGCAGACAATAATGTTGGGCCTTCCTCACCTTTCGTAACTCCTATGGTGCAAACCGATAGTGTTGAGGCTATTTTTGCAGAATAATATTTCACTACTGCCGGTCCTAGTTGTCCAATTATTCAGAGTCCTATGGTGACTTTTCCTGTGTCTTCTGCTATAATGACTTCTCCTTTGCTTGAAGTAGTGGTAAGTGCGGGAGACGACACTCATATAGGGAACGACGACTGGATAGTCGGTGGAATAAATTCTGATAGTTTAAGCTTTGAGTCAGATGAAAGTGGAGATGAAGACTGTTGGATGGATGAGGACAGTAGCAGTAATGATGATGATGGTGAAGATGAGAATGATGATGAAGATGTTCAGGCTAATATTAATATGGAAGAACCTCAACCTCGTTTGCACGACTCTCCATAATTTTTTAATGATATAAATTTAGATGATGGTGGTTGTGTTAGTGCTGGTTGAAGATTGAATTCTGACTATCAGTTTTGAGACTCTTCGATGATTGAATTTTCTAAAGATCTAATGTTTGAGAGTAAAGATTATGTAAGGAGAGCTGTTGATCTTTATCATATTATGAAACATCAGACATACAATGTAGTTCAGTCGTATTCGAAATTATGGTCCGTACGATGCGCATCATCAGATAATATTTAAAATTATAAATGGAGGCTTCGTGCTGCATTGTTGAAAAAATATGGATATTTTTAAATCATAAAATATGAGGGTCCTCACACTTGTTTGTTTACGGGGTTGAGTCGAGATCATAAATATGTCAGTGGAAGGATGATTGGCACACTTGTCTGACATATTGTTGAGAAAGATCCCGATGTTAAAGTTGAAGCTATTGTGGCAACTGTTAATGATCAATTTCAATATACAATGTCATACAGGAAAGCATGGTGTGGAAAGCAGAAGGCATTGGTTGATATTTATGGAGAATGGAAACCGTCTTATGCTAAATTATCCTATTATATGGCTATACTTCAACATACAAATTTCGGTATAGTTATTTCATGAATTTTTTTTCAAACTGTGAATTCCAATGTCTGAGTTTTAAATTCTATTTTTTGAGCACATGATGATAGCCTGCGCTATGGTGTCTTAACTACAAATTTATCAGAGATTTTTAATAGTATTTTACGAGGAGCTAGAAATGTGCCAATTACAGTTTGTGTTCAAATGATATTTTATCGTCTTGTGAAATACTTCAATACGAGGTATGCCCAAATCTTGAGATATGTAGAGGAGAATTCAAATAATCTTTTTACTCCTTATGTTGCAATTAAGATTGCTGAAGATCAAGTTAAAGCTAACTAGCACCAAGTAACAGCATTCAACCTTCAAAGAGGTATATATGAAGTGCTTATGAGGAGAGCAAGTACAGGATTACGAGGTAGAAGAAACTTTCATACTATTACTTTAGCTGAAAGAAAATATTCTTGTGGAAAATGGAGCATGTACAAATATCCATGTTCTCACGTTTTAGCTGTATGTCAAGAAATTACTGTACATTTTAGTAGTTTTGTGGATGATGCATATACAATTACAGCATATATGAATGCTTGGAGCAGTGACCTTAATCCATTACCACATGAAGATTATTGGATACATATACGTATGTTCAAATGTATTCCTGATCATCATCGTTTGAGACCCAAGTAGAAAGGTAGACCAAAGTCAACAAGATTACGAAATGAGAGGGATGATAGGCAAATAAGAAGTAAGAACCACTGTGGCATTTGTAGAGAACATGGTCATGACCGCCGCCGCTGTCCTAGGATACTTCAACATACTTCAACTTCAAGCAGTGAAAGAAATTAAAGGCTCCGAAGATGTATTTTCGTCATTATTTTATGTATTTCTGTGAGATTGTATTTGAATATACGTGTTTAATATCCTAAGATGAACTGAATTTTGTGTTTAAGTTGTATTGTGTGATAATATTGTGTTTAAAATATATTTCTAATAAAATGAATAGCTATCATATTTTTTATTTTTTAATACACCTGTGATAATATCGTTATTTTAGATTCATTAGCGTATTATGGCTTACGATCCGCGGTATCCTGATCTTTGAGACAGCAGTATTCTTACATTGCAGAAGCACCATTGATCACAGACTATTTTAGATGGTGGTGTAAGCATTCCAATCCTATTTACTATTTAATTTTTTTTTTAAAAAGTCATATACATTATCTAATTATTATATTTTATTGCAGGAGTGCAGACACCTTTGTCTACGATGATCCGATGCTGACTTTTAGAGGACAGAGGACATCCCACATAGAGTGCTAGATTATTTACGATATCTTAAATTTTATGGTGTATATCAGATTAGTCGTATACAGATGGACGTTGGTCTTATTACTGCTTTGCTTAAGAGATGGCGTCCAGAGACACACACATTTCATCTTCCATTTGGTGAGGCGACCGTCACTTTACAGGATGTCAGCATCCTTACTGGACTACCAGTTGATGACGATCCAATTATCGAAGTTGATCCCATGCTTACCATTCTGGAGTGGCAGGCTTTGTGCTTGCGATTGCTAAGGTTTGAGCCCGATGCCCACTTTTTCGATCATTCACGACTCAAGATTGAGTATTTGGATGATCGTTATCAATATTTTCATATTACGGATGATGCACCAGAGGAGATGGTGTAGCAGTATGTTAGGGGTTAGGTGCTGCAGTTGTTAGGTGGTGTCCTGTTACTCGATACTTCATCGAATAAGATGAAGTTGATGTTTTTGCCATTATTAGAGGATTTAGACTTCGCTCGTAGACTCAGTTGGGGCAGTGCAGTACTAGCTTGCCTGTATAGAGCTATGTGTCGGGGTTCTTATGCTGATCAGAGCGAGATTGGTAGTTATCTTATATTATTACAGGTATGTGAATTAAAAATTTTTATTTTTAATATTCAATTATATTTCACATTGGGTATATCGTGTATGGTTTTTTTAAAATTTATAGATTTGGATATGGGAGCGTATGTCGACTATCAGTCCATTACGACGACCAAAATTTATAATTTTTATTTTGCTGTTGTTTGGTAAGAGTTCTGCTGTACGTCTTTTGGTAAGCCATGTAGTTCTCGATATATGAATGGCCTCTCAAAATAGGATCACCATGAACAATGTGATCTCGATGTGCATCCCAAATATCGATGTACTTTACATGTCTGATACGTCAGTCAATCAATACGATGAAGTCCCTCGTCGATTAATACGATGAAGTCCCTGGCTGATATCAAACTACTCTGGGATGCCCTGAATCTGACCAAACTGCTGCAGGACATGATCGAAAAGATGCCACTCTACCATATCAAAATAAATAAGTGGCACCCTAGCAGTCCATATGTCATGTCCAACTGTACACATTTACGGCAGTATAGCCAATATCTCATCTGTATATGGCTCCCACAAAAATTGATAGAGTTAAAATAAAAAAAAATTAGTAAGCTAAAATTTTAATAGATTATGAATACTGTAAAATAATATTTATAAAAAAATTAAATTTATCCGTCTATATGTATCAACTAATGTATCCAACTGGCACCTATAAACCCGTGCCACCCTCGTCGATACATGATGAACGTTGAATGCAACGTTCTATCTGTTTCATAATCTACTCATGTTAAATAAATTGTATCAAATTTAAAACAGTAAGTTTCAAATTAAAAAAATAATATTTTTATACCTATATCCCAATGATCCGTCTAGTCTGAATGGAACATCAGGATCATGCTGCTCTGATGGCATCTCGAGCAACTGTCGTCGTAATAAACTGATAGTCGGCATACGCTCCAATACTCAAATCTATAAATTTCAAAAAAATCATACATGATATACCCAATGTAAAATATAATTAAGTATTAAAAATAAAAATTTTTAATTCACATATCTGTAATAATACAAGATAACCACCAATCTCACTCTGATCAGCATAAGAACTCCGACACATAGCTCTGTATAGGCAAGCTAGTACTGCACTGCCCCAACTGAGTCTACGAGTGAAGTCTAAATCCTCTAATAATGACAAAAACATCAACTTCATCTTATTCGATGAAGTATCGGGTAACAGGACACCACCTAACAACTGCAGCACCTGACCCCTAACATACTGCTGCACCATCTCCTCTGGTGCATCATCCGCAATATGAAAATATCGATAACGATTATCCAAACACTCAATCTTGAGTCGTGAATGATCGAAAAAGTGTACGTCGGGCTCAAACCCTAGCAATCGCAAGCACAAAGCCTACCATTCTGGAATGGTAAGCGTGGGATCAACTCTGGTAATTGGATTGCCATCAACTGGTAGTCCAAGCCTCTTCATTCACTGTTCTGATCCTATCCATGATAAAGTTAAACTTGCGAACTTGATGAGCGCTTCCTGCTTGCCATACTGCTCTTTTCAACTGCACATTTTTAAAATGAGTATTGAAATTACTGCAGATATGTCTTAAGCAGTATCAGTGATAGGCACATGGTGGACTCCATCCAATAGACTCATCTGTGATGGCATTTAATATATCTGGATGTCTGTCAGAAATTAAGCATATTTAATTTCTATCTTTAACGATATATATTCTGACCTGGAAAAGAAACCAACTCCAACTTGCAGTCGTCTCCTCATCCATAATTGCATATGCTAATAGAAATATCCCATTCTCTGTATCAATTTCTGTTGCAATTAACATCTTACCTTTAAACTTTCCATACAAGTACGTGCCATCAATGCTGATTATAGGACGGCAGTGCGTAAAATCCTGGATAGATGGTTTGAAAGCCTAAAAATTATAATTTAAAACTCGGACATTGGAATTCACACTTTGAAAAAAATTCCATGAAACAACTGTATCGGGATTTGCATGTTGAAGTGCAGCCATATAATAGGATAATTTAGCATAAGACGGCTCCCATTCTCCATAAATATCAACCAATGCCTTCTGCTTTCCACACCATACTTTCCTGTATGACACTGTATATTGAAATTGATCATTAATGGTTGCCACAATAGCTTCAACTTAACACCGGGATCTTTCTCAATAATATGTCGGACTAGTGTGCTAATCATCCTTCCACTGACATGTTTGTGGTCTCGACTCAACCCCGTAAACAAATAAGTGTGAGGACCCTCATATTTTGTGATTTGAAAATATTCATATTTTTTTAACAATGCAGCACGAAGCTTTCATTTACAATTTTGAACATTATCTGATGATACGCATCGTACGGACTATAATTTTGAATGCGACTGAACTACATTGTATGTCTGATGCTTCATAATGTGATAAAGATCAACAGCTCTCCTTATATAATCTTTACTCTTAAATATTAGATCTTTAAAAAATTCAGTCATCGAGGAATCCCAAAATTGATTGTCAGAGTTCAATCTTCGACCAGCACTAACACAACCACTATCATCTAAATTTATATCGTTAAAATATTATGGAGATTCGTGCAAACGAGATTGAGGTTCTCCCACATTAATATTAGCCTGAACATCTTCATCATCATTCTCATCTTCACCATCATCATCATTACTACTACTGTCCTCATCCATCCAATAGTCTTCATCTCCACTTTCATCTGACTCAAAGCCTAGACTATCAGAATTTATTCCACCGACTATCCAGTCATCGTTCCCTATATGAGTGTCGTCTCCCGCACTTACCACTACTTCAAGCAAAGGAGAAGTCATTATAGCAGAAGATACAGGAGAAGTCACCATAGGACTCTGAATAATTGGACAACTAGGACCGACAATAGTGAAATATTGTTCTGCAAAAATGGCCTCAACACTATCGGTTTGCACCATAGGAGTTACGAAAGGTGAGGAAGGCCCAACATTATTGTCCGTATGAGTTAAAAGCCGACTATAGTATCCAAAGCTCGGTACATTCTCCTTTTCAATATATAATTCTAAAAATCAACATTCTGAATATTTCAAAAGAAAGATCAGTATTTTTTTGACATCTTCATCATCATCAATTGGAACTAAGATATAATTGCTCTGCATTAACTGTCCTGACAGATTAGGAGATTTTCATTTCAATTTTATTTCATATTTTTTTTGTCTACAGGAATATTGCTGTATAAATGATCCAATAATTCTTGACGTGATAATGATGAAGATACTCTAATCATCCGATTTGCAGGGTGACTATACTGCACACCAGTTTCATCATTCTATATCATGCCATCATAATATAATAGTACATGAACTCGAGTACTGGCCATTTTCTCAGAGAAACTTACAATAAAATTAAAATCAAAATATTTAGTATTACTAATTATTTTATCATTTCAAAAGATTTACATGATAAATATATCATATTATCAACAAATAGGTACAGTTAGATCCTATCCTATTCAAAAATTGTATTTATTCTATAGGTTAATTACATTAATCAAACGATATGCAAAAGGAACCGAAAGAAATTTCGGCAGTATTTTTTCTTAGTTCTCTCCACACGACTCAAAATGTGTGAGGAGAATTAAAAAAAATAATATCCAAAATTTCTCTCAAATCCTTCACATATCATCAGAATAATGTAATTACCTATAGAATTAAATGCAATTCCCAAACTGTCCAAACTGGACAATCAATTGACCAATGATATATTTTACAGTACTCATACAAAAATATATAATCAAATATATATTTTATACAGATATCTAGAATATTCTACATTGATCAATTGACGGGTCTACGTTTCCATGAAATGCAATATATTTTAAAATTTTTAAATTATGATCGAATCGAATTTTAAAATAAATCTTAATCTAATGAGATAAAAATAAAAAATAAAAAATAAAAAATAATGAGATAAAAATAAAAAATAAAAAGATTGAAATAGATGGCCTACCGTCGGGGGCCATCGCAGGGCCGTCGCCGGGGCCCGATGGGGCCCGTCGCTGTCGCGGGGCCCGTCGTCGGGGCCCGTCGCCGTTGCGGTCCATCGTCAGGACCCACCGTATCCCGTCGTCGGGCCCCATCGCAGGGGAAGGGGAGGGCCAGGGCCTATCGCAGGGGGCCACCGTCGCAGCCCGGTGGGGGCCGCCGTCGTCGGGGGGCAACCGCGGGGGCCACCGCGGCCCATCGTTGGGGGCCCGTCGGGGCCCGCCACCGGGGAAAGGGAGGGCCGGGGCCCACCGCGGGGGGCCGCAGCAGGCGAGCGTGGGCCGCCGCCAGCCGTCTGTCGCTGGCGGCCAAGGAAAAAGAGGGAGAGAGAGAGAGGAAGAGGGAGAGGAGGGGGCCGGCCAAGGGAAGGGGGCCACCGCCGGCCGTCTGTCGCCGGCGGTCAGAGGGGGAGAGAGAGAGAGGAGGGGGCAAGCCCCGGGAAGGGGACCGCCGGGGCCCGCCGTGGGGGGCCGCCATCGGGACAGCCGTCGGGGCGCATCGGCCGCTGCCGGCCTTCTATCGCCGACGGCCAAGGTAAAAGAGGGAGAGAGAGAGAGGAAGAGAGAGAGAGGAAGAGGGAGAGGAGGGGCCGGTTAAGGGTAGGGACCGTCGGGGCCCGCCATCGGGGCTGCCGTCGAGGTGCGTGGGCCGCCACCGGCCATCTGTCACCGGCGGCCAAGGAAAAAGAGGGAGAGAGAGAGGAAGAGAGAGAGAGGAAGAGGGAGAGGAGGGGCCGGCCAAGGGAAGGGGATCGGTGGGGCCCGCCGTGGGGGGTCACCGTCGGCTCGCCGGTGGCCAAGGAAAAAGAGGGAGAGAGAGAGGAAGAGAGAGAGAGGAAGAGGGAGAGGAGGGGGTCGGCCAAGGGAAGGGGAGGGAAGGCCCGCCGTGGGGGGCCATCGTCGGGGCGCACGGCCCGCCGCCGGCCCTGTGACGCCGGCGGCCAAGGAAAAAGAGGGAGAGAGAGAAAGGAAGTGGGAGAGAAGAGGAAGAGAGAGAGAGAGGGGAAGAGGGAGAGGGAGAGAAAGAGGAAAGAGAGAGGAGGCAGCTCACCATCGTCGGAAGCTCACCGCTGTGCCGTCGGAGAGGAGAAAACGTCGATCGAAGAAGAGGGAGAAGAGAGAGAACGGAGAAGAGGGAGAAGAGGGAGAAGAGGGAGAAGAAGGAGAAGAAGAGGGAGAAGAGGTAGAAAATGCCATTTCCTTTAGCATTTTCTCCTTTTTTTTTCTCTTTTCCTTTTTTTAATGGTTTTTTTATTTTTTTTAAATTTCTTTACTTATTTTTATGAAATTTTTTAATAAATAAAATTAATTAAAAATGGAGATAGTAATTTGAATGATAATTTTTTATTTCAATTAAAGTTAATTTTTTTTAAATTTATAATTACAATTTTTATTTTTTTTATTATTTTTTCCCTTTTATTCACTTCTTTTATGGTATTTTTTTATTTTTTGAAATTCAAATTCAAATTTTTATAATTTAAAATTATAATTTTAATTTTCTCCCATTTTTATCTTTTTGGCATTTTTTAAGGTATTTTTTCCTTTATTTAGAATATTTTTTAATAAATTAAATTTAAATTAATTTAGTTATTTGAAATGATGTTTTTTATTTGAATTATAATTAAAATTTTTATTTCTTAAAATTTAAAATTATAAATTTTATTTTTGAATTAGAATTACAATTCTTATTTTTTTTCAATTCTATTTTTTTCCCTTTTTTCTTTTTTTATGGTGTTTTTATTTTTTTCTTTTCTTTAGATATTTTTTTAAAAAAATAATTTGAAATGGAGAAAGTAATTTGAAATGATATTTTTTTTGAATTAAAGTTAAAATTTTTATTTTTTTAAAATTTTTAATTTACAAGTTTTATTTCTTTTCACATTTTTTCCTCTTTTTTTCACTTTTTTATGGCATTTTTTTCTTTTATCAAAATTAAATTCAAATTATAAATTTTATTTTATTTTAATTTAAATTATAATTATAAAATTTTTCTATTTTTTTCTATTTTTTCTATTTTTATGAAATTTTTTTAGGGAATTTTTTTATTTGTTTGGAATATTTTTTAAATAAAGTAATTTGAAATGGAGAAAGTAATTTGAAATGATATTTTTTATTTTAATTAAAATTAAAAATTTTATTTCTCTTAAATTTCAAATTATAATTTTTATTTTTTTATTTTTTTTAAATTTTTGACTTTTTTATGGCACTTTTTATTTTTTTAATTTTTAATATTTTTGAACATCTTTTTTTACAAAAATTAATTTGAAATGGGAAAAAATTTGAAATAATATTTTTTATTTGAATTAAACTTAAAATTTTTATTTTTTAAATTCAAAATTATAATTTTTTATATTTAAAAAAAAAATAATTTGAAAAGGAAAAAATAATTTAAAATTATCTTTTTTTATTTGAATTAAAAATTAAAATTTTTATATTTTAAATTTCATTCAAAATTAAAATTTTTATTTATTTATAAATTTAAAATTTTATTTTTTTCTATTTTTTTTGATTTTTTTTCTTTTTTTTGAGGAAAAAATATAAAATACCATTTAAAATGGTATTTTCTATTTTTTTTTGGACGATGTCTCTGTGAAAAATGGGGGGTGACGTGGCCAGGATAAAATGCCATTCAAAATGGTATTTTATCATTTTTGCATCAAATTGGTAAATAAATTAAATTTTAAATTATTTAGATAAATAATTTTTTTTATATTACTTAAGAAAAGAACTCAAGGAGAACTGCGACAGCAGTACGGGAGCAGCAGCTTCTTCTTCTTCTTCTTCTTTTTCTTTTTTTTGGGTAAAGTGCACCACTCTTGATTTATTAAATAAAAAGTCACAATCACAAGTACATTGGTTCTGCTCCATATACCAAGCTACAATGATAGTCAAAACAGAAATAATAAGATGCATAACATAGATAATCCAGCGGAAGTTGCATACAAAATAGAATGTGGATTTACTCCTGTTGCGGCCAATCGCCTCGTCGCCCGATCGCCGGGAAGCGAGCACCTGCAAAAGGAAGTCCGCACTGACCGGAGGCGGCTCCGGCGGGGACCCTCCGACGGTCAAGTCAGAGAGGTGACTGGGCAACAGTGAAATGCAGACAGAGAGCTCTGAGAAGGAGAGAGGAAGAGAGAGAGAGGGAGGAGCGAGCCTGCGTATGTGGGAGAGACGGGCGGATCGACCCCTTGCACTGTTGCCTTCCCCGGTATATATAGTGGAGCTAGGTATGGCGCCGTCATTAATGGCACGGACAAGTGAGGAACTGTCAACTCACTGTAGACTGTCAGAGCCGCCGTGGAAATGTCATGTCGCCGTGTGGCCGTCTAATCACCAGGGTTGACCTCGCTCTCGGCGGGACAATGCCCCTGGGGAACTGTGCCGCATGTCTGTGTCAGAGCTGACAAGGTCCGGCGGCTGTACGGCGATGGGAGGAGACGTCCGACCCTTGGTCGGTGGCCAGCAGAGTGGCGTCGGGTTCCCCCGTCAGTCGGCGAGTTTCTTGTGAGTCGGCCTCTGGGTCTGGTCGGTCGGGAGGGATACGCCCGACATACCTCCAGTCGGTGATTGGGCCATAGAAAAGCCGTCAGTAGCGTCCGTTAGTCGGTCACTCCCGGCTTTCAGTCGGAGACGGTCAGTCGGGCCGCCAGTCGGAGACGGTCGGTCGGGCCGCCAGCCGGTCGGGCCCTCCGATAGTCAGTCGGTCGGTGGGTATTCCCCAACAACTCCCATTATGAATTTCCCATCCTTTCATAGAAGTTAGCCAAAAGAACAAATGCCCAGCATGTGATCCCGTATTGGCGTGCAAGGAATATGGTTAAAACTTTTGAACACCCAAATGCAAGTCATTTATGAGAGCACATGGCTTGTGACATATTAGGCAACCTGTATTGACCTGCAGGGAATATGATAGGAAATATCAGACATATATAGGATGTCTTCAAAATGTCTGCTCCAATTAGAATGTCTTGCAAATACAAAATTTGCTATCAAGAGTAATGCATCCATAAAACATGAAGGCATGGGCCTTGTTTCGATGCTGCAAGCTGAACATAGTCACCAAAAAGAGTAGAGCAAAATAATAACAGATTGGATGCGAGAACCTTGAGCCTGGGGAAGATGTAACAAAGCAACCGAGGTTAACATAACCAAACTTTTGATCTAGGTCAGAGATAGAACCATTTTGAGCCCCACTTGGTGCCCCAAGTTGAAAGTACCAGACCATAACCACCAAAAGATATAGGGAAACAAGGCAGCATAGATGACATGTAAACTGCATGGCACCTGAGCACAGAAAGAGATCAATGCTTTCTAATAAATACCATCCGGATACAATCAGCCTGTAACAAAGCATTTAGGTCTAAAGGTAGCATATCACCCCTGTCAAAGGAACAATCAGCGGCTAATGCCTAACGGGCCATGTAATCAGCAATCTGATTACCTTCCCAATAAATATGGAATATTCTAACCAATGGCCGTGATGATAACCAATACATGATGTCATGGAAAAGAGAAGAGTGAGCATGAGTAGAGTCATGAGAGGTTAACCAATGAATCGTCGTCAAGGAGTCTCCTTCCAAACAAAAATTATGAAGATGAAGGTCATTAACAACCGTCTTGACTCCCATCCAAGCAGCTGTTAGTTTAGCCATAGGTGTAGATGAAGATTTGATCAGTTTGCCTTGTGCCTTAATTAAGGTTGCAGCAGAATCTCCAATAACAAAGCCTGCAGTTGACCTATTTCCTTAAAGAGTTGCATCAAAATTTATCTTCAAGACTCCAAGGACAAGGGGTGACCAGCAAACCAGTTTTGAATGAGTTGAAGAGGAGGAAAGATCATCCCAGCTCCCTAACGGAGATCTTGAAGAGTTCAATTTAAAATTATGTTGCACAAACATTAAAGTATATCGGATCATTGTGCAAGCAATGAAACCTTATACTGAAATAGTCTATCATCGAGCTACCCAGAGTTTCTAGACAACACGTGCTGGGAAGGCTCTCCGTTCAGCTTCTTTACGAGCATGATTTGCACAAGCTCTAGTAAGGATTGAGGAACTATATACATCCCTCTCTCAGCTAGTAGCAGCTCTGGCACCACCAATAAAAACAGCAATGAGAAAGATGCTTGTGCGACAATGTGGCAACAAAAACCACAACATCAACAAATTAGATGCTTATGAAACAATCTGAGAAGTTTCTCTCAAACAATAGATGAACCAATAGAAGAGTAATTTGATCAAAATGAGAAGTTCTGATGATATCACGCTTATAAATAAACACATGATAGAGCTACCGTAAAATATCATTGTAGATACTGCATGTTGTGAGCTTGATCTGTCGCTGGATTGACTCATTATTAGATTGGAAAAGCTTCACTCTTATGTAGTGCAATGCACGTGGTTAGGAAATGGGAGGGAAAAACAGTGAAAATATCATATGTTATGATATACCTGAATTTGTTGATATTAGTTGCTTGGTAGTTTGTGAATTATTGTGAATATGAAGTCAAAAAGCTACTCCCAAAAATTCCCATTATGATAATAGAGATAGACATCATTTATTGGCTTGATCCGTAAGTGGATTGACTTAGCTTTGCAAATTCTTGACCCTCATTAAGCCACATCTTGACATGTTGACTTTGATAACTTTTTTATTTTTTTGCAAGAAGAACTTAATTTGTTTCAACCGCACCAACTTATAAGTTAATCAGCATGACTTAATTTTTTTCGAAAAAAAAAAGAAAAAATTATCCACCTAGTCATATATATATATATATATATATATATAATATTTTATGGAGGAGTATTGTAGTGTTACCAACTCAGGAAGTCAAAACTTTCCCAACACGCCACATGTCGAGCTCCGACTTCCCCATAAATAAATATATATATATATATATATATATATATATATATATATATATATATATATATATATATATATATATATTTATTTATGAAGCTTTCCGACCCCTCTCGACTTTTTTTTCCCTAACTCCTCCCTGCCCTTCTCGTCGCCACCTCCCGTCGTTCTCCACCATCACCTTCCTCCCCATCATCACTAGTGTCGGCCCGTCCTTTTGATCTCCCTGAGGCACCATCAGCTTCCTCTCTCCCAATTTTTTTGAAGCTTCTCGAGCCCTCTGGATGCCCATCCCCTTTTCTTTTCGATCGAATTCTATAGGATTTCTCCACCTATGTCCATTAGATCCGGCAGGCAGAATGTGTCCTCCGACCTTCTCACCAGACACAGCTCCGGCGATGACGGCAGCCTCTCCTTCCGACTGACCTCCAATCCCTTCCTCTCGAACGACAGCAAGGATGGCTGCTCGACCCATAGGAGGTAAAAATCCAAGGCATTGAAGAAAAGAAAGTTGGTCGAGAGAGCGGCGGTGATCGGAGATCCAGGCCTTTTGAAGAACAGAAGGGGACGATGATGGGGCGAGGCCACGGAGGGGAGGGGAGGGGGGTTGGTGGCATCGGAGCCGGGAGAGGAGAGGGGAGGAGGTTTGTTCGTCGTGTGGAGCCAGATGCGGCATGGACGGCAGGTGCGGCACGGATGGCGATGGGGCGGGACTGGGTTGGTGGCGGCGGAGCCAGAGGGGAAGGGCGGTCGTCGATGCTCGCACGGAGCCACTAGGTTCAGGTTCACGAGAGCCGAGAGAGGGAACAGAAGGAGAGAGCGACGAGGCGAAGCCACAGAAGGGAAGGGGAGGGGGGTTGATGGCATCGGAGTCGAGGGATACGGTGGGGGCAGGGGGTGGAAGGGAGATGGCGGGAGGAAGGGAAGGGACAAAAAAGGAAGAAAAGAAAAGAAAAAAAATATTTGAAGAGGGGGAGAAAAAATATATTATTATTTTATTACTAATAATAAAGTAAAATATTATTTTTTAAGATATTAATTTAAAAAAAAATATTTGGGGAGGGGGAGGGTGGGGGGAAGGGAAGGGAAGGGGAAAAAAAGAAAAGAAAGAAAAAACAAACAAGATATTTGGGGAGGGGGAGAAAAAAGAAAAAAATATTATTATTTCATTACTAATAATAATTTAAAATATTATTTTTTTAGGATAATAATTTAAAAACATATTTGAAGAAGAGGAAAAAAGTAAAAAGTAAAAAATATTATTATTTTATTAATAATAATAATTTGAAGAAGAAGAAAAAATATTAATTTTAAAATAATAACAAATTTTTTAAAAAAATATTATTAATAATAATAACATATTATTTTTAAAAATTTTATTTTAAAAATTAATAATAAAATATTATTTTTAAATAATAAATATATTATTTTTAAAATATTAATTTATTAATAATAATAATTTGAATAATAACAAGAATATAGTAACATTAGAGAAATTATTTTCATGCATCCAATACGAATGGCGGTGGGGGCAGCGCGAGTGGCCGTGACCTGGGTCTCATGCTATAGGGGCGGGAGCGATGAGAGGAAGAGAAAAGAAGAAAAAAATATACTTAGAGAGAGAAAAAAAGTATTATTATTTTATTATTAATAATAATTTGAAGTAAAAAATATTAATTTTAAAATAATAATAAAAATATTATTTTAAAAAATAATATTTTTACTATTAATTTAAAAATACTATTTATATAATAACATATTATTTTTAAAAATTAATTTTAAAAAATTAATAATGAAATATTACTTTAAAAAATATTATTTTTTAAAATAATAATAAAAATATTATTTATAAAATATTAAATAATAATTTGAATAATAATAAGAATATAACAACATCTGAATAATAGGACAACAACATCTGAAAAATTATTTTCATGCATCTGGTCCCGCGCAATCCGTGGGTCTTCGACTAGTTTATTAAAATAATAAATATAATATCCATTTATAGAATGGAATACCCATACATTCATACCATCCAAGATGCAACATGCAAGATAGCCTATTCCAAAAAAAAAAAAAAGTGGAAATCATTAAAAGGAAGCATTCATAAGCTTAGCAGACTTAAAATTCAATCTAAAATCACACCTTCAATTAGTTTAAAATTCAAAATTCAAATATTCGAATTCAATGCCTGATTTCGAGGCTTGTCGAAAGCTCAGTAAAATCAGAATATGATCTAGTATCTTCATGATGTGCCACTAATCCATCAAAATGTGCCAAAGTTCCGAGAAAAGTTCTTATCGATAGACAGCAAACTGCCAGCAACAAATTGCACTAGTCATCGCTAAATTTGTTCTGTCAAAAGCTTGAAATAAATTTTCTTAGTATACAATTCATTTGACCGTGGGCCACACATAGATCCAATTTATTTAGATATCACCATATTCTAGAAATGCTCCCACCAATAAACCGCACTAGAGTTTTATCTTGAACGCAAAACCAACAATAGAACCCCTGATAATTGCCAATTTTGAAGGATGTCAATTCAGATACAGTTTGTTGCGGCCAATCGCCTCGTCGCCCGATCGTCGGGGAGCGTGCACCTGCAAAAGGAAGTCCGCACTGACCGGAGGCGGCTCCGGCGGGGACCCTCCGACGGTCAAGTCAGAGAGGTGACTGGGCAACAGTGAAATGCAGACAGAGAGCTCTGAGAAAGAGAGAGTGAGGGAGAAAAGCGAGCCTGCGTATGTGGGAGAGACGGGCGGATCGATCCTTTGCACTGTTGCCTTCCCCGGTATATATAGTGGAGCTAGGTATGGCGCCGTCATTAATGGCGCGGACAAGTGAGGAACTGTCAACTCACTGTGGACTGTCAGAGCCGCCGTAAAAATGTCATGTCGCCGTGTGGCCGTCCAATCACCAGGGTTGACCCGGCTCTCGGCGGGACCATGTCCCTAGGTAACTGCGCCGCATGTCCGTGTCAGAGCTGACAACGTCTGGCGGCTGTACGGTGGTTGGAGGAGCCGACCGACCCAAAGTCGGTAGCCAGCTGAGTGGTGTCGGGCCCCTCCATTGGTCGGCGAGCATCATGTTGCGAGAGTCGGCCATCAGACTTCCTGGCCGGAGTCGGCCAGTCGGTCAGTCGGTCGGCCAGTCGGAGTCGGCCGTCGGGGTCGGCCATCAGACTTCCTGGCCGGAGTCGGCCAGTCGGTCGGTCGGAGTCGTCCGTCGGGGTCGGCCAGTCGGTCGGTCGGCCAGTCAGCCCCTTCGACCGTAAGTCGGTCGGTGGGGATTCCCCAACAGTTGCCCCCCTCCACTCCTGAGCCCGATGTCGTGTTGGCTCGCGTGAACACGTGGGCGACGGCTTCGGACGAAAGGAGTGGTGTTCCGTCTTTTCCTGCCCCGACTCTGGCGATCACATCAACGAACGATCCAATATCGGTCGTCCCGACTGTAGGTTGAGCATGCACGTCGGATCGGAGGTCGGCCAACCTCCGAACGTTGCTCGTCGACACGATCATTCCGCAGAATCTGATAGTCGAGTAGCATCCGACGTATTCGGATAGGATAATGATGGCAAGTCGAATATCCATTGTCCAGCCCTTGGTCGGACGTATGCGTCGGGATGTATGATAAACGGTGGCAAGCCGAATATCCTTCGATCGATCGTGACCAGATCGGTATGTCGCGAATGCGACTGCGGTCGTCTTGGCGTTTTGCCCTTCTTAGTCGAAGCTAAGTCGGCAAGTTAGCCAGCCGCATTAGTCGAAGCCCTTTGCCTTCAGAGGTGGGGGCCGTCGTAGATATTCTGCTCCTTCGATCTCCGTCGCAGAATCCGATACGTCCTCGACGATCGAGACGTAGATTGAGCAATTGGTTCGGCGATTTGTTGATCAGGCCGACGACGGAGTCATAGATTCGGCGATCGGCAACCGAGCCATGTTGGTCGGGGCCTTTTGCCTTCAGAGGCCGAGGCCGTCGGTTCGACGATCGATAATCGAGTCGTTGATTCGGCGATCGACGATCGGCTATGTTGGTCGGAGCCTTTTGCCTTCAGAGGCCGAGGCCGTCGATTTCGGCGATCGATGATCGAGCCGTTGATTCAGCGATCGACGATCGGCCATGTTGGTCGGAGCCTTTTGCCTTCAGAGGCCGAGGCCGTCGATTTCGGCGATCGATGATCGAGCCGTTGATTCGGCGATCGACGATCGGCCATGTTGGTCGGAGCCTTTTGCCTTTAGAGGCCGAGGCCGTCGATTTCGGCAATCGATGATCGAGCCGTTGATTCGGCGATCGACGATCAGCCATGTTGGTCGGAGCCTTTTGCCTTCAGAGGCCGAGGCCGTCGATTTCGGCGATCGATGATCGAGCCGTTGATTCGGCGATCGACGATCGGCCATGTTGGTCGGAGCCTTTTGCCTTCAGAGGCCGAGGCCGTCGATTTCGACGATCGATGATCGAGCCGTTGATTCGGCGATCGACGATCGGCCATGTTGGTCGGAGCCTTTTGCCTTCAGAGGCCGAGGCCGTCGATTTCGGCGATCGATGATCGAGCCGTTGATTCGACGATCGACGATCGGCCATGTTGGTCGGAGCCTTTTGCCTTCAGAGGCCGAGGCCGTCGATTTCGGCGATCGATGATCGAGCCGTTGATTCGGCGATCGACGATCGGCCATGTTGGTCGGAGCCTTTTGCCTTCAGAGGCCGAGGCCGTCGATTTCGGTGATCGATGATCGAGCCATTGATTCGGCGATCGACGATCGGCCATGTTGGTCGGAGCCTTTTGCCTTCAGAGGCCGAGGCCGTCGGTTCGACGATCAGTGATCGAGCCGTTGATTCGGCGATCAACGATCGGCCGTTGATTCGGCGATCGACGATCGGCCGTGTTGGTCGGAGCCTTTTCCCTTCAGAGGCCGAGGCCGTCGTAGATTCTCCGCTCCTTCGATCTCTATCAGGACCTGCGCACGAGGAGTGGGGAGAGGGGCGTAGGAGTCATACCTGTGATGCGTCGGTCTCGAACTCCATCGTCAGGGTGACTTTTGGATTCGTCGGGGTGGCGAGACCCGACTATCGGTCGGGAGCCTGCTTGGTTCGGCGGGTTCCCGACCTTTCCTCCGCTTCTCCTTCGGGCCTCTGGGCTCGGCCAAGCGTCGGTCGGACGCTCCTTTGTCCGCGCGCATATACTTGTATGCGCGCTTCAGTAGCTCGGCATATGTTCGGGGGAGGGTATTGTCCAGAGAATAAGTAAATCGGGACGACCTCAGGCCCCGCTTCATGGCTGAAACAGCCATGTCTTCGTTGAGGTCCCGGACCTCGAGCGTGGCCGCGTTGAATCGCGCCACGAAGTGTCGGAGCGTCTCGTTTTCTCCCTGCTTGAGGGAGAAAAGGCTGTCCGACGCTCGCGGCGGCTTCCGGCTAGTGCTGAAATGGGCCACGAACGAGTACTCGAGCTGCGCGAAGGAATGGATACTGTCCGATGAAATGGGCCACGAACGAGTGCTCGAGCTGCGCGAAGGAATGGATACTGCCCGATCGAAGACCGGAGTACCAAGCCCTGGCAGCCTTGCGGAGCGTGGCGGGGAAGCCGATGCAGAAAAGAGCGTCGGTTGCCCCTTGAATCGTCATGAGAGCTTTGTAGCTCTCGAGGTGGTCGACTGGGTCGGTGGAGCCGTCGTAGGGCTCCACGTGCGGCATCTTGAACCGACTGGAAATCAGCTCGTCGAGGACCAGTCGGGAGAGAGGTTGGGCGGTCTGGAAGTCGACGTCGTTCGAAGACTTCTGGCCGTCCGTCTGCAGTTGGGCGAGTCGGCGGTCGATTTCCTCGAACCGTCGCTCGTAGTCGTCCGCTCGTCGATGCTGGGAGACCCCAGGAGTGGAGTCTCCGGAGGATTCTGAAAGGGAGGCCGACGGTGTGCGCGGCCGCTTCTCCTTCCTTGCCCGTTCCAACGGGGAGGGAGAGGGCCGCTGGGACCGTCGGTCGTCGCGCCATGGTCGTCCCTCCTCTTCTCCATGGGAGTGCTGTTGGGGGCGCTCGCATGGAAGCGACAGGGATCGGCGCGATCGTCGGCGGCTGCTCCTGGAGGGCATGGGTCGGGCCGTCGGTTGCTGCTGGAGGCTTTTGACTGCGTCGGTCAGTGTGGTCATCTGCCGTACAATGGCCGCAATCTGGGCCTCCGTGGTCACTGCAGGGCGCGGAGAGCTAGGCTCCGCCGCCGGTGGTGGCGGGGAGGCCTCTTCCCGGCGGGAAGAGCGCCTGGCCGACCCAGTGACTCTCGATCGTTGAGCTCTTGTCTTTGTCATGCTGACCCCTACCTGGCGCGCCAATCTGTTGCGGCCAATCGCCTCGTCGCCCGATCGTCGGGGAGCGTGCACCTGCAAAAGGAAGTTCGCGCTGACCGGAGGCGGCTCCGGCGGGGACCCTCCGACGGTCAAGTCAGAGAAGTGACTGGGCAACAGTGAAATGCAGACAGAGAGCTCTGAGAAGGAGAGAGGGAGAGGGAGAGAGGAGCGAGCCTGCGTATGTGGGAGAGACGGGCGGATCGACCCTTTGCACTGTTGCCTTCCCCGGTATATATAGTGGAGCTAGGTATGGCGCCGTCATTAATGGCGCGGACAAGTGAGGAACTGTCAACTCACTGTGGACTGTCAGAGCCGCCGTAAAAACGTCATGTCGCCGTGTGGCCGTCCAATCACCAGGGTTGACCCGGCTCTCGGCGGGACCATGTCCCTAGGTAACTGCGCCGCATGTCCGTGTCAGAGCTGACAACGTCTGGCGGCTGTACGGTGGTTGGAGGAGCCGACCGACCCAAAGTCGGTAGCCAGCTGAGTGGTGTCGGGCCCCTCCATTGGTCGGCGAGCATCATGTTGCGAGAGTCGGCCATCAGACTTCCTGGCCGGAGTCGGCCAGTCGGTCGGTCGGTCGGCCAGTCGGAGTCGGCCGTCGGGGTCGGCCATCAGACTTCCTGGCCGGAGTCGGCCAGTCGGTCGGTCGGAGTCGTCCGTCGGGGTCGGCCAGTCAGCCCCTTCGACCGTAAGTCGGTCGGTGGGGATTCCCCAACACAGTTCAACCAAAAGCCCATGCAAATCCACAGTAATCAGAAAAGCTCGCTTTCCCTGTGAGTGTGAATGATGCTGTCTGCCCTCGGATAGGAGACACTAAGTCAGGAGATAATCCTTTTGTATCTGCGATTCATCAAGGATCCATCGGACTGGTTGACTTCACCGGACTCCATGTGGCCAGCGCACGTGCAACATGCCCCTGCCCTACATGAGTAAGGCAGCTCCATCCTACAGCCTCAGCAGAGTCCAGATTGTAGGTGTCATCCGGAGCATCAAACTCGTGCTCCTGCCCTTCTGGTCCAATTATGAGCTTCACCTTGTGAACAGCCATTGCAGATGCCCTGAAATAGTTGGATATCTTTAGACTGGATGTTTTTGAGATGCTTATGACCAGCTCAGCGAGCAACGGCTCTTGATCGGTGCAGATCGGCCTTGGCTTTTGATGCTGCTTTTGACTGTGTAGGCGGTCGGGATGGCAACGGTTGACATTGTCTTACCTATAAGATTACAAAATGCAAAATGGTTAAAGACCTTGTTGGATTGCAGATATCTAAATGATTTCATACTTCAAGTAGGTGGACTCTGTTGGATAAACTGCTAATAATCTTGTCTGGGATTGGGAGATGCATTTTATACACAAGGGCTAATATATTAGCATTAATTCCTAAAAACATGCTCAGCACATGCAATAGATGATCTTCGTCAATAGCTCATTGTCTATCTGCAGCAAAGATCTTCTTTTTCTACCAAATAGGTCGGTGTAATGGGTCTACATTTAGCTTGTAGACGATAACCACCAAACTAATGCCCGGCATATCCAAGACCAAGCAGGCAAAGATGTCAGCATTGGATTAGAGAAAGTTAGGACTGTTCATTCAATTTTAACCGACCCGATCCGACTCAAACCGATTCGACCCGAACCGACCCGACCCAAAAATTGAATAACAAAAAAATAAAAATAAAAAATCGGCCTGAACAAAAGAAGAACCGAACCGAACCCAAACCGAAAATAAGGAGAAACAATAAACTGTGACTAACTAACTATGGCCTTATGGGAGGACTGCTAGAACGGAGCTTACTGCAGTTTAGAATCCTACGAGGGTTAGGTTCGGCTAGGAAAATTGACTGAAAGCCACCAGTTAATAACCAGGATCTGATTTTTTGCATTCAGATCAGACTGAATCTATTTTAAAAATACAGCCCCAAATCTATCCACCCCACCCATTCTTTCCCTCTGCTCTCTTAGTTACTATCGGTGCTTAAGATTTTTTTTTCTATATTGTAATTGTTGGAAGGGTTCCCCACAAGGGCCACAACTACTGTTATCCAAAATTTTTAAAAAAAATTATTTCTCCTTCACCTGAATCACCTCTAAATAATGCAAAAAGTTATATGCAGTTTACTGTATCATAAACAATAATTTATATACTAATATGAAATAAGGATTAGATGGTTTGTGTTAATGCTAGCTAATGTAGTCACAGCCATATAGTTGAAGGGATATTCATGAGACAGCAATTATTAAACTCATAAGTCATAATCAAAATACCCAAAAGAGAAAAATAAAAAATAACAATACTTTTTTCTCAAAAAAAGTTGTAATATGAATGAATTAATTACAACAAATCCTTCCAAATAAAACCCTTCATAGAACATCACGACAAAAATGTGACAGCTCTCCTGATTTCAAAATACTCTATCATGCGGCCAACCTGTGCCCCTCAAACAATTGTACGTACCAAGAAAAAAGAAAAGAAAAGGGGGAAAAAACAACTATGGTCTTTAGGAGAATGGATGTCTTGTCTTGAATCTTTAAAGCCAACAACGGCTCGTTGAGGACCAACTAAACAAAGAAAAAAGTATATATATTAATGATAGATCTAGACAATTTCTATTTGAAATCTAATAATAAATAATAATAATAAAATAAAAAATTGAAGGAGTAATGAGGTTACCTTCTTGGGACTATTAATCTAGGAAATATCAATAACAACATCCTCCGTACCAATCTTCTCAAAGTCTGTAGTTTTTAAATTAAATGATATAAAATTAGTATGAGAATAAAACAAACAATAAATATTAATAAAAATAACTAACTAATGAAGAAACCTTATAATATTAGTTACAAAGAAGCAAAATTAATACATTTTTCAAGTTTGTCAAGTTCTTCCAAATCTTCTTCAACATTAATTATGTATGTAGTGGTTCGCATCCAATCTTGTACACATATAAGAGCTTGCACTATCTTTATTTTATAAAAATTAAAAAAAATAATTTAAGAATACTAGAAAAATTTATATAAAATATATTATTTTTTAAGAGGAGATATAAATAATAAATAAATATATAAATGTAGAAGTAGTCAAATAGAACTGAAAAATAATTTTACTTAATTAAAGGCATACCTTGGAAGTTAAAGAACTCCTGAATTGATCAAAGGTACATCCTCCGATACTGAATTCGAACTCCGAAGCAACCCTGGAGATTGCATGACTGTTCCAGCGGGGTTGTTACTTTGGCAAAGAAGCAAACTCTAGTAAGCAAGCAAACATTAAAAGGAAAAAAAATACGAAAGCTGTGGGATATGCAACTGCGTACATAAAAGCCATCCACTCCTAAGATGTCATATGCATGTATTTTTCAATAATTATGATAAATGAATTTTAAAAACCTATCAATTAAAAATAAAAATATATTTATTAGTTGAGGATGACGTAGAAACGTCAAGGATACAATTTTTTTTAATAATTATATAGAAGAATTTTGAAAAATTATCAATTAAAAATAAAAATATATTTATTAGATGAGGATGATGTAGAAGCGTTTCACTTGCGCCGGTATGTAGCTATTAAGCCACAACTTGCCTACCCCTCCTTGCATGCTCAAACCCACTCCTGGTCACACCATTCTAATTTGAAAAAAAAACAAAAAAGACCAACCACCAGCTGTTCCCTGCTCGGCCGTAGCCGAAAGAGACGTGGTGGCCTCATCGAAGGGGAAAGCACAGCGAAGCTTAAACCGTCACCCTCCCCGACATCGGTTAGCGGGTCCGCGCTCCTTTCCCACACGGCGTGACCTCGAAGGCGAGACCGCGCGATATAAAGCCACGGCTGCCGGGGCGGAGGCAGGTAATGCGTCACGGCCTGGACGGCTGAGATACTGTCGGCGTCTGGGATCCGATGGGAAACTCGCTGGGGTGCTCGGCCTCTGGCGAGCGGCTGGTCTCGGCGGCCAGGGACGGCGATCTGGTGGAGGCCCGGATGCTGCTGGAGTTTAACCCTAAGTACTCCACTTTTGGTGGCCTCAACTCCCCACTCCACTTCGCCGCCGCCAAGGGCCACAACGAGGTCCCTTCTTCTCGCTCTCTCTCGCTCTCTCGCTCGCTCGGTCGCAAGAAAGTTTTTCCCCATCAGATTTGGTCTTTCGATCGTCTGATTAGATTGTTATGTCGCAAGAAAGTTCCGATTTTTCTCTTTTTCATTTGTTGATTTGGTCCTTCGATCGTCTGATTAGATTGTTATGTCGCAAGAAAGTTCCTATTTTTCTCTTTTTGAAGTTTTTCCCCATCATTTGTTGATTTGGTCCTTCGATCGTCTGATTAGATTGTTATGTTGCTGCTCGAGAAAGGTGCCGAGGTGAATTCGAGGAACTATTGTGGCCAGGTATCTAAAGATCAATTCTTTTGCCCATCAATTTTGAATCGCCCTCTTTTCGTATCTTTAGATGCTCGAAGTTGTGCGTGTTTATGTGTGCGTTTTATTTTTATTTGATTCTGTGATAAAGACGGCGTTGATGCAAGCTTGTCGGCATGGGCACTGGGAGGTGGTGCAGACTCTGCTGCTCTTCGGAAGCAATGTATGTATGAATTCATGAATGTGTTAGTGTTTTCTTCGTAGTCTAACTCGTACGATTGGAAAATTAGAATCTTTTTGGTGTGTGGAGTCATTTTGAGAAATGTTTTTGTGGGATTTTGAAGATCACCAGAGCCGACTACCTGAGAGAGATTTTACGGAACAAAAATATAATTCTCTACACAGTGCCCCGTATGTATTTTTAGATCTCACATTGTTTCATATGTACCAAATTCTTATATCCTGTTTTGATTGGATTTTTGGACCGAGATCGTGCGCCTCCTCACAATTCAGGAAGACAACACGGTCTCATCATATTAAGAACACTTGCTTGAGGTATGTTTATTTTCTCGTAACTATTGAAAGTTAGCCATCGTATTCTGAATCATCCAATACAAAAAAAAAAAAAAAATTGATTTCAGGAAGAAACAATATAAAGTCGAGGGTTCACACCTATTCTTCGCATGTCATTGCCTCATCAAGCATGTCATTGCAATTTTTCTGATTCTCTCTGACTTTTTTCTTGAAAATCGAGTCTTTGTCACGTGTTTTTTCCAGAAATCCTGAAATCTGATTTTGTTGTGGCGTGCATAGGTTTAGAACACATTGAAGTTTTGGCATGGATGGGTCACAAATATCTTGGACCGAGGGCCAAGGAATGAATAACGGCGAGGGTTTGAGCTTAGGCAGCCATTCTTGGTTACGAGCAGCTCTCCATTGTTTTGTTTGGAAGTTGATCTTGGATCTTTGTATGAGTAAGTATTTTTCTCATTTTGATCTTTAGTGGATTTGATTTTGTGATTTTTTTTCTTTTTTGGACTGCAATATAATCTATTTTGAGTCAAGATTCCATATAAATGATCGATTGGAATTAGGTTTAGGTTGATGCGAGAGGTTTTGGGATGAAGCTTAAATTTTTTTTTGACGTGACTTTTAAATTTTTAGGTTTATTTACTGAAAAAATATTTTGTACATCTTAACGTTAAACATGAATCAAGCTTTTTACAATTATAACGTCAAAAACCTTACTTTTGAATGTAGTAAGCTTTAAGTATAGATTTTTATTGGACGTAGAACCAATTATCAGTTGTATTTATTATTTTTTTAATTGGTTTTATCTTAGGTTATGTTATAGATGACCATTGTCCTTGTTTTTGAATGAAACATGAAGAAAGTAAGATGCTTTCCTCATAAATATATATATTAAAGTTCTGATTGTCGCATGTCCATGTGCACTTGGGCTGGCCACTCCTACTGCCGTGCTGGTTCTGTTAACCTAATCTGTTATTTAGGATGGAACCTCACTAGGAGCAACCAGAGGGCTGTTTTTACATGGTGGAAATGTTTTAGAAAAATTTGCAGAGGTTGATACCGTTGTATTCGACAAAACAGAGATTTTAACAATTGGAAAGCCTATGGTGATCAAAATTATAGGCTCTCAATATGACGGATATTGGGATTCAAAGTTAAGTAACGAAGCAATTACTAATGTCAAATCTTCAGATTTTGGAATAATATACTGTTCTATATGCATGTTTTAGATCTTGCCATGGAACAAAATTCTTATTCTTTAGTTCTTTCTCCAAAATAGATTATAACTTCGTTTAAGCATCATAACACTATCAACCAGCGGCAGTAGTAGGCCATTTTCTTTCATTAAAAAGAAAGTATCTTTTGTGCTATAATTAATGGTTATCATGATTATAGCTATTCCTGCTCTACTGTAAAGCATGAATAATATATGTATTTCAGTAATATATAGTTTTACATAAAGAAAAATGATAATTACTTGTTTAATGATAGAATTATTAAAACTAAAGTAAGAAATGCAATACTATATAAACCTAATGGTAACTTACTTTAGTTTTAATAATTCTATCATTAAACAAGTAATTATCATTTTTCTTTATGTAGAACTATATGTTACTGGAATACATATGTCATTACTCCTTATAGTAGAGCAGGAATAGCTATGATCATGATAACCATTAATTACAGCACACAAGATACTTTCTTTTTAATGAAAGAAAATGGCCTACTGCTGCCGCTGGTTGATAGTGTTATGATGCTTAAACGAAGTTATAATCTATTTTGGAGAAAGAACTAAAGAATAAGAATTTTGTTCCATGGCAAGATCTAAAACATGCATACAGAACAGTACATCATTTCAAAATTTGAACATTTGACATTAGTAATTGCTTGGTCACTTAACTTTGAATCCCAATCTTCGTCATGTTGAGAGGCTATAATTTTGGTCACCACAGGCTTTCCAATTGTTAAAGTCTCTGTTTGGTCGAATACGACAGTATTAACTTCTGCAAATTTTTCTAAAACATTTCTACCGCGTAAAAGCAGCCCTCTGGTTGCTCCTAATGAGGTTCCAACCTAAATAATAGATTAGGTTAACAGAACCAGCACGGCAGTAGGAGTGGCCAGCCCAAGTATACATGGACATGCGACAATCAAAGCTTTAATATATATATTTATGAGGGAAGCATCTTACTTCCTTCATATTTCATTCAAAAACAAGGACAATGGTCATCTATAACGTAGCCTAAAATAAGACCAATTAAAAAAAATAATAAACACAACTGATGATTGGTTCTATATCCAATAAAAATCTATACTTAAAGCTTATTGCATTTCAAAAGTAAGGTTTTTGACATTATAATTGTGAAAAACTTGATTCATGTTTAAGGTTAAGATGCGCAAAACATTTTTCCAGTAAATAGACCTAAAAATTAAAAAATCAGGTCAAAAAAAAATTTAAGCTTCAACCCAAAATCTCTGGCATCAGCCTAAGCCTAGTCCCAATCGATCATTTACATGGAATCTCGGCTCAAAATAGGTTATATTGCAGTCCAAAAAAGAAAATTACAAAATCAAGTCTACTAAAGATCAAAATGGGAAAAATACTTCCTCATACAAAGATCTAAGATCAACTTCCAAACAAAATAATGGAGAGCTACCCGTAACCAAGAATGGCTGCCTAAGCTCAAACCCTCGCTGTTTTTCATTCCTTGGCTCTCGGTCCAAGATATCTGTGACCCATCCGCGCCAAAACTCTAATGTGTTCTAAACCTATGCACGCCACAACAAGATCAGATTTCAGGATTCCTGGGAAATACACATGATAAAGACTCGATTTTTAAGGAAAAATCAGAGAGAAGCAGAAAAATTGTAATGACATGCTTGATGAGACAATGACATGCGAAGAATAGGTGTGAACCCTTGACTTTATATTATTTCCTCATTGTCTGAAATCAAATTCAGTTTTTTTTGTTTGTATGGGATGATTCGAAAACTTAAAAAAAATTCAAAATTATGATGGTTAACTTTCAATAGTTGTGAGGAAATAAACATACCTTAAGCTAGCGTTATTAATACGGTAAGATCGTGTTGTGTTTTTGAACTGTAAGGAGGCGCACGGTCTCCGCCCAAAAATTCAATCAAAACAGGATATAAGAATTTGGTGGTAACAGGTAATCTATCCTCCTGTTTCGTCGGGACATATGAAATCATGTGAGATCTGAAAAGTACATCAACGTGGCACATGTGTCGAGAATTATATTTTTGTCCCGTAAAATCTCTCTCTGTCGCTCAAGTTATAAGGAAACTAGTGGGGTCTTCATTTATACGTCCCATCTCGGAGGCGATTACCCTAGTCGTTGTAAGCGGAACAGGCAAAGGACTGACAATCAGGTCCACCGTCTGTGTGATGGCACACGAATCCAATGCTAAGATATATTCTGATTCAAGTGGGTCCAGCACTTCTCCCACCACTAAAAGCTGGTTTCAGTTACGTGGCCAAGCGTCGCCTGCTGATTGATGATGTCTCATGCAACATCTAGCGCAGCTGATCTTTTATCTTCCCAAGTCGGCGGTGGAGTAGGCCCTGTTGAATTGCCCTTCCTGGAGCGGACGCAGCTGCTAGAGACTCCGGGAGATGGCTCTGGAAGAAAGGGTAAAATGGAAAAAAGAAAGAGATACCCATAAAATGGTAAAAGAGAATGGAAAAGGGAGAGCCGACGATGACAACGGCTGAAAACGGCAAAATGGTTTTAAAAAAAGAAATAATGGTAAGGTGAGATGAAGGAGAACTGCAACAGCAGTACGGGAGCAGCAGCTTCTTCTTTAAAACATCTGCTCCAATTAGAATGTCTTGCAGATACAAAATTTGCTATCAGAGTAATGCATCCATAAAATATGAAGGCATGGATCTTGTTCAGATGCTGCAAGCTGAACATAGTCACCAAAAAGAGTAGAGCAAAATAATAACAGATTGGATGCGAGAACCTTGAGCCAGGGGAAAATGTAACAAAGTAACAGAGGTTAACATAACCAAACTTTTGATCTAGGCCAGAGATAGCATCATATTGAGCCCCACTTGGTGCCCCAAGTTGAAAGTGCCAGACCACAACCACCAAAAGATATAGAGAAACAAGGCAGCATAGATGACATGTAAACTGCATGGCACCTGAGCACAGAAAGAGATCAATGCTTTCTAATAAATACCATCCGGGCACAATCAGCCTGTAACAAAGCATTTAGGTCTAAAGGTAGCATATCACCCATGTCAAAGGAACAGTCAGCGGCTAATGCCTAACGGGCCATCTAATCAGCAATCTGATTACCTTCCCGATAAATATGGAATATTTTAACCAATGGCCGTAATGATAATCAATACATGATGTCATAGAAAAGAGGAGAGTAGAGTCATGAGAGGTTAACCAATGAATCATCGTTAAGGAGTCTCCTTCCAAACAAAAATTATGAAGATGAAGATCATTAACAACCATCTTGACTCCCATCCAAGCAGCTGTTAGTTTAGCCATAGGTATAGATGAAGATTTGATCAGTTTGCCTTGTGCCTTAATTAAGGTTGCAGCAGAATCTCCAATAACAAAGCCTGCAGTTTAATTTTTATGTGGATCACCATTGAAGAGCGGATATTTGGACGTCTTGTAGAAATTGGGATTAGCGCTACAGATATTTTTCTTATCCAAGTTTAATTTATTGTACTTTGATTATTATAATCAAGAGTTTTGGACATTAGTTTTTTCGATGCATCGGATGTTTCGAATGAAAATTTTAAACATCTAATCCTTTCGCTGCATCACTGAAATCCAACAAAGTCGACCAGTTCGATGGATCCTTCCTTGGTGAATCATATATATATAAAAGGATTAAGGGTTATCTCCTGACTTAGTGTCTCTTATCTGAGGGCAGACAGCATCATTCACGCTCACAAAGAAAGCGAGCTTTTCTGATTACTGTGGATTTGCATGGGTTTTTGGTTGAACTGTATCTAAATTGACATCCTTCAAAATTGGCAATTATCAGGGGTTTTATTGTTGGTTTTGCGTTCAAGATAAAACTCTAATGTGGTTTATTGGTGGGAGAATTTCTACAATATGGTGATATCTAAATAAATTGGATCTATGTGTGGCCCGCATGTAAAGCATGAATAACAGGCTTTTGACATATGTATTCCAGTAACATATAGTTCTACATAAAAAAAATGATAATTACTTGTTTAATGATAGAATTATTAAAACTGAAGTAAGAAATGCAATACTATATAAAACTCATGGTGCACTTGCGTATGTCACAAAGCATCTACCAGTGTTATTTCCGTTGCAAGAGAAGGCTACTTCCATTGTACCAATTCTATCACATAGCCCTATTATTCTATGAAAAATACTGTTTAATCACAATGCAGATACTCTGTTTATTAAATATGTTGAACAGGTACTGCTAGTAATTCTTAGACATAAGACATAAATGGCTCCAATTTTATGAGGAATAAACAACAGTTTATCCATTCATCATTGGAGGTAGAGAGCAGCGCGCATTACACCTTGTCCTTTCCTTATGAATATCTAGTCTAACATAATTTATATTCCTAGTAAAGTTATGTATTAGATACATTGTGATCCTTCTATGTATTACAAAATATTGAACCAATTTTTCTAGGATTCTTCAAAATAGAAAATTCTAACTAATTAATTAAGACCCCAAAAGATTTACAAATTAAATCTCCAAAGACCTTGTTGCTGCTGCTGCTGCTGGTAGTGGTGGTTGTGGCTAGAACATTATTACGCAAAATATAAGAAAAAATGTGAAGTGTAGGTACTGGATTTTTGAATTTATGTATTGATGGAATCATGTCTATGATACATGTTCTCTTTTGTGTGTTTACAATCACCTTTTTGTCATGATTCATAGTTAAAAGAATTATGCAATTTGTCACTTGGTACAAACTATATCTTATTTGTACGAAAAATAGCAGGCTTCAAGTTTTCTTTGAATATGTATATGAGCTCAATGCTGGACACATAAATGCATTCATGTGCATCCAGGACTACAGATTCACGACCATTGTCCTTGTTCACAATTTAAAGTGCAGGGCTTGGGATTTGCTGAATTGTGGAGCGGTATTTAAACTGCAGTGGTTGAGTCCAAGCCTGCACTTTCTTCAAGATTTATAGGACATTGGATTGTTTGTTGCACGCTTTGGAAGGACTTCTCATTGTTTCGAGGATTCTCCATTAATTCAGAAGCCGTAAGTGCGGATCTAAAGTTCAGATTATTTCCTGGTTAGTCTTCTAACGTTTGATGAAAATATCAAAAGAACAGTTAATAGCTTTTTAACTTCTTGTCTCTTCCTATTATCTGTTCACATATACGTTTGTCGATTTGATGGTTTGTTGGCTTATAAGTTACCATATTTTGTCAATTTATTAACTATCTAAATTTCAAGTCAACTTAGTATGATCATAGAACTGAAGAGAAATTGTCAATTGCAAGATATTAGCATTGAAACCGGATTGGATGCGGATGGCATACTGGCATATCCAGATTCATATTTGTTTTATTTGATAAATACAGATATAGATATGGATATTATTCCGATGTAAAAATTCATGTTCATAATTGTTTTAAATGGATACAGATACAATTTAGATACTGAAAGTATAAATATAATTATGGATATAACTTAGATAATTAAACTTTATGACTACAGAATCAAAGATATTACTAAAAAGATGATAAATCAAGTTAATAACATGTCATAAAGTTAATAAGTGCTATATAAAATTATATATGATTACATATCAATTCGGATATTTGGCCACGGATCGGATAGCTGTCTATCTATATCAATATCTATTTTTTTTTTATGAATATGCATATGAATACGGATATTAGTCAGATCCTCAAATTTCTGTCCGTATTTGAATTGATTTGAATACGAAAATGATTTTGGATGAATAATGTCCATACCACTTTCACTCCTACAAGATACACATTTAATGCCATGTATTACCAGAAGTCTCTGGACTGACCTAGGTCATCAACCAATATGAAATCTGAGCCTGATGAAGGGGCGCTTCCTCCTTAAGGAACCTACCCGAAAGTCTACATGCATGGGAGGTACTCTAGTTGGGGATCCTCCAATGCTTAAATTAGTCGGAGCTTGAGAATAGAGAAGAAAAAAAAGAAGAGATGGGAGGAGAGGAAATGAATGGATACTGCTCTCAGTCCGTGTATTTTTTTTAGGGTCCCCTATTTATCTATTTATATAGAGATGGAGCTGTATGTATTGTTATTTCTAAATTTGCTAGGTCATTAGATCCTAATACTATAGGTTATTGAGCCTTAATTGGATAGGCCATTGGGATGGAAAATCTATCCACTAACCTATAGATCACAGTTGTTAGTTGTGGGCATCGATTGTCCAGTTTTAGAAACCATCAGAGATTTTGGCGACTTGACCCCGCCATTGAGATGGCCAATGGCTTGACGTCGGTATGGCACCAAAGTGCAACCTTGATTAAGTTTGAGATTGGTCGAATGCATATGAGGTCATTATCTTTAGGGCAGCATTATCCAATGTTTGAATTGGTTTTCGATGAATTGGAGTCGATATCTGCTAGATCGATATTTATTTGGTGATGAGGTCGGTCGGTCCCTGGGGCTGCAACTCGTATTATTTTCCTTCGGGCTAGATCTATGATGTGGTTCAAGTCATCTCGATCTTAAGTTGAAGTGCTTTAGTTGGCGAAAAAAGACTCACCCGAATGACTTATACTCCAACACTTGTTCCCACTCCCGAGTTCGAAGTGGCTTGTTGACTTCGGATGATGGGAGTTATTTGTTGGGGGAGCCATTTTTCTTTATCAGGTGTGACTAAGGTCGACTTGGGGTTAATGCTGGGACTTGTGCCATTATTACCATGCACAATGTTTCAATCTTCGATTCTCATGATGATGCTTTGAACGAAATGTTGTAATTACGAAGGCTCGGGAACTAAAGTGGTATGTCGGGATCATTTAAAACATTTGACTTCGAGGATCCCTTGATTATTGGCATACCATATCTGGGGCGATACGTGGTAAAGTGCATGTTTTCTATAATTACTATGGATTACCATGCTAATCAGAGGTTGACATGTGTCAGCATCTTAGGTGGATGCGTTGAACCATCGCATTGATCAAGACCATCAGTACTTTTATAAATATTGTCCCCTTCCTTTGCTTGCTCTTCACCTTCGCTCATCCCTCCTCTTGGTATTCTGCTTTCGTAGTTGCTAGAAGGTGTCTCCTTGACCATCCACCTAAGCAGAGCTTCTGATGATTGCTTTTGATGTTGCTGTTGACCATTCGATGGGCCTCTTTCAGCTATTCCTTTCTTTCTTGCATCCTCTCAGTCTTCTCCTATAGCTGTTGGGATTTCTCCCTTCGGGTCTTCCATTTGGTCACTTTTCCCTCCTTGGTTCTTCATTTTTCTTTGCATTTTCTTCCTATTTTCATTTTGTCTTTGATTCAAATGGAATTTGATGGCAGTGGGCCCCAGACCTTCAAGCTGACTAGGCTCTCGATCAGGCCTTCCTTGGGCTCGGTCCAACGTGGAACCCCAGATCGCTGCCATGTCGCACTCTCCAACCCGGTCCAAATCTTCCACCTTGTGTGTTCCCGAGCACAGGTTGGGAGCGGAGAAGTCCAACTTTACTGAGTCCGACCTTGAAAGGGTCCGGGCTCAGTATTACTTCTCCGGTCGGCTCCGATTGGAGCTACCTGGCTGGGATGACCATATGATTGATGCTTCCAATGGATGCCTCATGAATTACAAAGAGTTTCTCCAAGCTGGACTCTGGTTTTTTCTTCATTCTTTCATTTCAAATTTTCTTTATTTTTACCATCTCATACCTACTCAGATCAGTCCGAACAGTATTCGGATGATTGTAGCATCCTACTGGGAGTTCTTGATTGCAATTGTCTATTTATGAACTCTTCTTGACTAATCTTTCAGTTACTTCATAATTGACTCACGTAGTTTCATGATTTCATAAGGGTACAAATGGATGATGGTGCACATGATCCAAACTCAAACCCATGTGGAAGTGTCCCCTGTTTTTCGGCCCTGATTTGATTCCGTTGGATACAGGTCAGACAGCATCAATCTGTTCCACCTTTCAATTATCAAATCAGGATTGTCATAAACGGATATGCTCCATCGTTAGAACTGATTAGATAGGTTCCATCTGAGTAGGATTGGTTGCGTAAGATCATTGTTCGACACACGGTTGTGCAGTGAGACCAGAAGAGGGAAAATGCCAAAGCAGCATGAACTTTCCAAGCCCACGAAACACCTCCAAAGTCTACTTTGAATCAAGCAGCAGCCTGTTTATTTAAAAAGGAAGGAAAAAAGAGTGATTCTTTGAAGCTTTCTATATCAAAGCATACTCTCACAGAAGATTGGATGGTGTAGATAAAGAAGTATTCATGCCTTAATTTAATTATTGGATCTTACCCCTGAAAGTGAAATTTCAATGTAACACATCTGCAGGTATATCATCTTGATCTACCGTCAAAGAATATGTGCAAATGTGCATCATCCATACACAACCAGACAACTATTTGCATATCCACTATTTTTTCTAAGAGGATTGAGAGTAATATCATCTACTCTATACCACTAGGTAAATTTTCTGACATATTCGAGCCTATTCCATATTTTCTTAAAAAATATTTTACATCTATGTACCAAAAAAAAAAATTTATATCTAAATTTTTATTAGTTGTCATATGCATTTATAGGCCTACTAGAACTTGACCTAGTTTTTATAGGATTGGCAATCTTTCCACTAAAATGACAGAGCAGCAAACATCCCAAAAAGATTAAATAGTAAGTGTCACATGTCATGCAATGGTTGCAGTTTAAGATGTTGCTATCACCGATTGCTATTTATTGTTAAGAGAGAAAAAGATGATACATTCTAGTGGAAGAATTAATAATTCTAAGACAATAATAGGTTGACAACCCTTAAGACTTATTGTCAAGAATTATTGATTAATTATCTTAATGATGTAAGGTTAACAAGAAGAGTCTCATGTTGAACCTCCAAATGCGTCAAGAAGGAATAAAAATAGTGATTTCATGCTTTGATACTATAAATGTTAAGAAGCAACAGAGGAAATCACGTAAAGTTGTTTCAGGCACCCACCAGACAAAAAGGATTGAACAGGTATCTCTTTAATATTTCTTTTAAGAAGTTGATCTAGTGTCTGGTTTGAAGATGGTACAAACATGTAGAATTATCGGGCATAATGACCCAAGAAACTTACTTGGTACTTAAATCGCTAAGCTGTATGTCCGTCGTAAGGATAGTGAAGGGATGATCACAAAATTCATGCTGGTAATTCCACTAATGTTCTTACTGATCGTTTTCTTGATGCTTAGGGAAGCTGATCATTTCATTGGTATTGCCTCCATTCACTTATTCCTTTCCCTTTCCTTATTGAACCTTTGTGACAGATCAAGAAACAAAACTTACCATTACAGAGTAGTTCATTACGTGTTCACGTGCTAGAACATCACAATGTAAAAAAGGGCTAAGAAGAGCAATGACGTACAAGTTAGGGCACTAGGCTATAAACCATAATTGTGGACTATAATGGAAATGATGGTCTCAACCTATTGTGCATAAGAAAAGCAAAACAGAAATGAAAATAGAAGCTCTTGAAATCAGAAGAAAGGTTTTAATTTATATCTGACCAACCTTTCAGGGTAATACATTTTAAATGTGTATGATTCTCTCTCCTTCTTTTTTTTATTTTTTATTTTGATAAGGTGGTTCATTGGAACAAGTCTTGCATTAATATAATTAAGAGAATCAAAAAATAAAATATCCCAAAGTCATCTTGAAATAACCCCCCTCCCCTCACTATCCAGAGAATTTATTTAGTAATGCTCAACTACAAAAAGGTGCCACCCAATCAGCCACTGAGTTCATTTCATGGAAGACATGCCTAATGATCAGCGCAATGCACCCTCTCAACAATCTCATGGCAACTCAGCCATGAGTACATTTTTGCAGCCATGTTACCATCGTGGCTGAATCAACCTCAACAAGTTGGGTTACCCCCAAAATTCGTTTGGTGGAGATGATCCCCACCCAGGTAGCATGGTGGTATATTGTTCATTTATTATATATCATATTAATTAAACTATGTATCATAATTAGTTAATTTAACTCTGTACATAGTTAATTTAACACTGCACACAGTTAATTTGACATTGCATATAGTTAAATGAACCCTATATACAGTTAATTTAACACTGTACACAGTTAAATAAATCCTACATAATTAATTTAATATTACATATAATTAATTTAATACTGCACACAGTTAAATGAATCCTGCATACAGTTCAGTCACAGTTAATTTAATACTATACATAGCTAAATTAATACCATGCACAGTTAATTTAACACTGCACATAATTAAATAAACTCTGTACACAGCTAATTTAATACTGCATATAATTAAATCAACTATGTGCAGTATTAAATTAACTGTATGCAGAGTTCATTTAATTAACACTGTATATAATTAATTTATTATTATTTTTAAAAAATAATTTTAAAAAATAATTTTTATTTATTATTGAAATCATCGAGGGTGCAGACTCAGATTTTGGTACTAAAGGGAGGTTGTAGGTGTTCGACACAGAGCCACGGGAGCAGATTCAAACTTATCATAGACTGAGATGTCTGGTATACTTTTGTCTCTCCTATGTGGCATCAACTCTTCATTAAATTGACTAAATAAGAATTACTACAAATATTATAGTCAAAAAAATTAATTTTAAAAATATAGACCATCGCTCCCCAGTGCCCCCACATATTTTTCTAAATTATTTTATTAAAAATAATATTTTATCATTATTTTAAAAATATATTTTTTATTATAAAAATAATTTATTTTTAAATATTTTATTTTATTTTATTTTATCATTTTATTTTTTAGTTTAGTTATTTTAAAAATTATTTTTAAAAAGAATTATTTTTAGAAATTATTTTTAAAACTATTTTTAGAAAGAATTATTTATTAATAAATTATTAATTTTAAAAAATATAAATAAAAAATATAAATAAATAAAATATATATGATTTTTTTGAAAGGACATCTTACTAGAAATATTTTAAAAATATAAATAAATAAAATATTATTATTATTGTTTAATACTTATTTTTATTTTTATTATTTTTGTTTTTTTTCTCTCTTCTTCCCTTGCATGCCACAGACTCCCCCTCCCTGGGCTCCTCCGCACACGCCACCCCCCATCGCACCTTCAGCACTGCATGGTGCCCCCTCACGGCCCCCGACGCTATCTTCTGGCCATCCGCACCGCCAGTCGACCACCCGTGATGCTCTTGGTAACCCACACGCCCCCCCTCGGTCACCAGTGCTGCCCCCTCGCCACTCGCACTGCCTCTTGGCTGCTGCTTCGTGCTATCGGCACCGCACTCCGATTGCCTAGCTGTCCATGCCGCCTCCGACCACCCTCGACCGCCCCCTCCATTCACCCCCTCCATTCGCCCAAAAAAAAGAAACATGAAATCACCGATCCAAGCGGCAAGAGGAGGCTGTCGTGGGCGGTCACCGGGGAGGGGAGGAGGGCCATCACGAGCGGACACCAGGGAGGGGAAGAGAGTGTTCGGGCGTCAGAAAGAGGGTGATGAGCGCCATTGCCGTGCTCTCCTCGAGGCTTTTTTTGGGAAGAAAGAAACTGAAAAGAAGCCACGGAACAGGAGTATTCAATTTGAGGATATTTTGGTCTTATTAAGGGACTTAAAGTTAAAACTTCATTTGTAATGGACTGGGAGTTATAAGTTGGGTCAACAAGAACTAAAAATTGAACTTCGATCTACAAATGGATCGGATATTAATTTCCTCTTTTTTTTCATCCTTCCTTTGTTTTCATTGATTTTTCCTATGTTTTCTCTGATTTTTTCCTTCTTCCCGATCCTGAAGATTCTCAATCGGGTGGGAGGTTTTTTTTTTTTGGATAACAATCAGATGGGAGGTTTGAAGTGGTCGAATAGGGAAGCTTAGACGATGGATAGGGTTTTGTGTTGGTATTTGTATATCATAGTTCAAGGGAAATAAATATAATATCAGTCAATTTAAAAACATATCCAATCTATGCAATCAGGGTCGGTCTTAGGGCAGGTCGAATTAGGTGACTGCCCCAGACCCCTGGCCCCAGGTCCAGCATTGATGTTTTAATAGGGTGCAAGGATAGCTTTCTACAATATCATAACAAGAGAAGTAATTAAATAGGTTAATAATAAATTTTACATACTGCTTAACGAATATAACTATAGAAAATTATTGCATGTAAATTAATTTTTCAATAATAATTAATATTTAAAGTATATTAATTTTTAATAAAAATGATTTTTTTTTTATTTGATTTTAGATCTAAAAAAATACTAAGACCGGCCCGGTGTGCAATCTAAAGATTTGGTATTTAAATCCTTTCATCCTTTTGTTATATATATATATATATATCTATAAATATTTTAAGGAAGTTTAATTTGAATCTAATTGCCAAGAGCTATATCAGGCTAGCTGGCACCTACAAGATCAGTGCTTTAAGTTGGTAATGTGGGCGCAAGCCAGCTAGATAAATCCCCCGCATGGATATGCCTGTCCGCTTAATGGACCCGACTCAAGTACCGTTCACATCTTGCAACAGGGATGCACGCACCCGACTCAAGTACCGTTCTCAAGTTCCAACACTCAAGTACCGCGGAAATAAGACTCTGAGAAATCTTATATGCATGGCACATGGTGCAGCAAAATTGATACGGAATGAACCATCCAATTATATTAAATTATATAATATTAATAATAATAAAATAAATATTTAATATTATATAATTTTTTTAAATTTTATCTGATAAAAATATTTTCTTCCTGTAGAACGAAGAAAGAACAGCATTATTACTCACTTATATCTTATTTAACTTTTTATAAATATATATAATTTCTTGTATTTTTATATAATATTTTAAATAATATATATAATTTTTTAATATCTTATATAATTTTTTGTGAATATATATTGTATCATAAATAATATATATGATATTTTATGAATATATATGAAATTTTACTATGGTGCTCTAAAGAATATTTTAATCATTTTACTTTTTATCTATTTCTTATTGTTGGATTGAATATGGACCACTCAAATTTCAAATAGTTGGAGTGCTAATGTGCATGACTGATGTACTAAATATAACAGTTTAGAATTATTTCAACATTAAAACTAGCACTCAACTCTTATATTGTGGAAATTTAATTGATAATAATAATAATATTTTATATTCAAAATTATTCTCACCAATTAATCTCATGATGAGATCAAAAGAGCTCTGAAAGTTCTTCTTTGCAAAATAGCCTCCCAAACCAGTGAAAGTTACTGCATTTGGTATTATTTTTTATTATATTATTTTTATTTTTTATTTAAAAAATATATTAAAAAATTCGACATACGGTATTATAGGAGATTATCCTATATTCTTATATCTAAATATGGAATGCCACTTTTAATGTTCGTGTATTGTTTTACTAATTATTATATAGATTAATGGTAGTTTCATAAAAAAAATTGAACTCTTTTTTTCAAAAATGTCAGTGTTGTTTGTGGTGTGCTATGGCACTGTAGGCAGAAAAGCCGCCAGATCCTAAAGGGAGGGGGTGTGGGGCATTGGCACAGTGTTAGGATTTGACGTCTCGAGATTCAGCTCACATTGAGCTCACAGCGAGGTTCGCGGCGAAAAACAGAGTCCAACGAGACCAAGATCACCCGAAACGAAGCTCGGATGGAGGAGATACGAGCTTTTGAAGTCGGCACGAGATTTGAGGCGGTGGAGGACCGGCGGCGGGCGGCAGCGGCGCAGCCGCTGGCTGCGGCGCGCGGGATGCGGGACCCATGCGGGCGGGCGGCCCGGGCGGGCGCGTGGCCCAGGCGCGTGCAGGCCCGCACGCGGGAGCGGGCCGGCCTTGCTGGCCCTTTGCACCAGTCCACCGTGGACCGGGTGGTCCACGATTGGGCCTGTGGACCGCATGGGCGTTTTCCATGTATTTCACGCGGTCCACGGCACTATTCTGTAGACCGATCGCGATCGGACGGCCCAGGGAGTTTTCGGTGACAATCCGACGGTTCAGGAGGTTGATTTGGCTTGTTTAAGACTCTTAAACCTAATCTAATTAGGTTTAAACCCTGTTTTAACCTTTTAAAAGGCCTGTGGATGAACAGTAAAGCGTGTAGATCGATTTTTCACGCCGTACGAAGCTCGTACAGAACTCAAGAGAAGAGAGAGGCGAGAGCGCTGAGAGAGGAGCAGAGGCTCTTGGACAACGGTCGCCAGGCACTTCAAGGGTTCAGGGGGTCTTCCAAGAGAGAGAGAGCTTTTGTGAGGAAAACTTCTAGTGAGAGAGAATTAGGTGTACAAGGGTTGAAGGTGAGATCTCCTCTTGTAAAATTTCTTTTTCATAGTGAAGTTTGCATGCCCTGTGGAGGCGAGCCCTTTTATGACTGATCCATGTATTTTGATTATTTTTCCTTTTATTTTGTTTCTTCTTTCTTCCTGCTGCATCGTGTGGTACTGAAAGGATCTTGGGAGGTGGTGTCCTGGCCAGACATCCACCCAACAAGTGGTATCAGAGCAAGGCGGTACAAGGATATAAATTGCAGCAGTGGTGAGCAAGACTGAAGATGGAGAAGACAGGAACAATCAAGATGGAGATCAACAAGTTCGATGGTAAGAGCAATTTCTTCTTGTGGCAGGCAAGGGTGAAGGATGTGCTCATCCAACAGGGGTTGATCGATGCTCTCTTGTGCGATGAGAAGCCGACCATCATGGAGGTACGGGATTGGAAATGGCTACAGATGCAAGCGGTGAGTACCATCCGCATGTACCTGACGGATGAGGTGGTGATCCATGTGCTGAGTGAGACTTCCCCGACGGTGCTGTGGTCGAAGCTCGAGGAGTTGTACATGGCGAAGTTTCTCACCAACACTCTTTTCCTCTGGAGGCAGTTTTACCAACTGCGGATGACTGAGGGACAGAGTGTGCAGGAGCATCTGAGCCACTTTCAGAAGATCCTCACCGACCTTCTCAGCATTGGTGAGAACGTTGAGGAGAAGACCAGGGCATTGGTTTTGCTGGCGTCGCTTCTCCTTTCGTACGAGTCCTTGGTGACTGCTCTTCTAGTGGGGAAAAGCACCATCAAGATGGACGAGGTCACCGCGGCGATACTCCAGAACGAGGTTCTCAGGAGGAAGAACCCAGCTTCAAGCTCAGGTGGCGGTAGCTCAGCTTTGGTGGCTTCTGGAAGAGCAGGAGGCGGTAGACGGAGTGACAGGAGATCGCAACGAGGGCGGTCTAAGTCCAGGAGGGACTTGAGCAAAATCAGGTGTTACCGGTGTGAGGAGTTGGGGCATCTAGCCAGAGATTGCTCTCAACTTAAAAATCGGACGGTGGCTGCTGTAGCGACGGCGGGCAGTGATTCAGATGGAGATGTCCTGGAGATATCTGACGAGGTATCTACTTCTTTTTAGCAGTGGATATTAGATTCTGCATGCCTCTATCATGTATGTTACAGAGAGGAGCAGTTTGACTTCTTGGAGAACAGTGAGGGCACTGTATATTTGTCGGATGGATTGAGCTGTGCGATCAGAGGCATTGGGACGATCAGTTGGAGGACACATGACGGTGCAGTGAGGAGATTGGGAGATGTCCGATACATACCCAATTTCAGGCAGAATCTTATCTCACTTAGCAGACTGGATTCAAGAGGCTATAGGACGGTAGCTGGTGGAGGAATTCTGAGGGTGTTACGCGGCGATAAGATTGTGCTGGAGGGGAAGAAGGGGAGCAGAGGACATTATTACCTGGCGGGGAGCCCAGTGCGAGGTGGAGCTTCGGGAGCCAGGCGGAGCCCAGAGCGAGATGGAGCTCCAGGAGATGGATCGGGGACGAGAGGCGACGTCGCAAGGTGAGATTTCTATTGCCGCAGAACGATGACCCGAGCAGGTCACAGGTCAGGAGGAGCACAGCATACGACGGAGATGGGATCGAGCAGCCTAGCTCGACTCCCATGTTTGCCCTTCCATGATCAGCAGGCGATTGCCCCAGGGCATGGGGGCGAGGAGATCCAAAAGTTCTCGGAGTTTGGAGGAGGCCGAATATCGAGTCGAGGTGGAGATTGTTAGGATTTGATGCCTCTAGATTCAGTCCACATTGAGCCCACAGCGAGGTTCGCGGCGAAAAATGGAGTCCAACGAGACCAAGATCACCCGAAACGGAGCTTGGATGGAGGAGATACGAGCTTTTGAAGTCGGCATGAGATTCGAGGCGATGGAGGACCGCCGGCGACCGACGGCGGGCGGCAGCGGTGCGGCCGCGGGCGGCGGCGTGCGAGACCCGCGACCTAGGCCCACGCGGGACGCGCGACCCATGCGGGCGCGCGGCCCAGGCGCGCGCGGGAGTGGGCCGGCCCTGCTGGCCCTTTTCACCGGTCCACCGTGGATCGGGCGGTCCACGGTTGGGCCTGTGGACTGCGTGGGCATTTTCCACGCATTTCACGCGGTCCACAGCACTATTCCATAGATCGGTCGTGATCGGATGGCCCAGGGAGTTTTCGGTGACGATCCGACGGTTCAGAAGGTTGATTTGGCTTGTTTAGGACTCTTAAACCTAATTAGGTTTAAACCCTGTTTTAACCCTTTAAAAGGCCTGTGGACGAACAGTAAAGGGTGTGGATCGATTTTTCACGCCGTACGAAGCCCGTACGGAACTCAAGAGAAGAGAGAGGCGAGAGTGCTGAGAGAGAAGGAGCAGAGGCTCCTGGACAGCGGTCGCCATGCACTTCAAGGGTTCAGGGGGTCTTCCAAGAGAGAGAGAGCTTTTGTGAGGAAAACTTTTAGTGAGAGAGAATTGGGTGTACAAGGGTTGAAGATGAGATCTCCTCTTGTAAAATTTTTTTTTCATAGTGAAGTTTGCATGCCCCGTAGAGGCGAGCCCTTTTGTGGCTAATCCACGTATTTTGATTGTTTTTTCTTTTATTTTGTTTCTTCTTTCTTCCTGCTGCATCGCGTGGTACTGAAAGGATCTTGGGAGGTGGTGTCCTGGCCAGACATCCACCCAACACACAGAGAAGCTGCGGTCCTCTGCAGGCGTTGCATAAGGGTTGGGGGGTGTGAGGGATCAAGGGTAGAGGAACAGCTGAGGCACTTGGAGGTGGGGTTGGTGGCACTGGTGCAAAGAAGCCATGGTCATCGACAAGCACCGTGGGGGAGGCAGAGGGTGTGGTGGGGGATCGAGGATAGAAGATCCACTAGTGCTTGAAGGAGAGGTGGTGCATGGTGGGTGAGAACGTGGGTGGGTGGTGCAAAGAAGCTACGAGCTAGTGGTGTAGAAAGGTCTGGGGCACCATAGGAGGGGTGGGGGGGAGGGAACGAGGAGTAGGAGGAGCCATGGATGTCGAAGTGGGGCGGTGTAGAGAAGCCACAAATGGAGGGAGAGAGATGGAAGGGCGGGCGAGAGCTTCGAAGGAGTGGTGGCGAGGGGGTGGGGGGCAGGGAGAACCTATGAGCAGAGGGATGCGGAGGAGAAAAAAATAAATATTATTTTTTTAAAAATAATAAAATATATAAAAAATAATAATATTATCTTAAATATATTTTATAATATAATATTATAAAGAAGTATCATAACAAAATCCATATATATCACATCTTGAACAATATATATGACCTTTTGATGCTTTATATGACTTCCTGTCAGTATATATGATATTCTGAATAATATATATGACTTTCTGTGAGTGTATATAATATTTTAAATAATATATATAATTTTTTATAAATATATATGATATCCTGAGCAATATATATGACTCCGTATCTTTATATGACATCTTGAATAATATATATGGCTTCTTAATACTTTATATGATTTTTTGTGAATATATATAACATCCTAAGCAATATATATGACTCCATGTCTTTATATGATACCTTGAATAATATATATGGCTTTCTGATATTTTATATGACTTTTTATGAATATATATAACATCTTAAATAATATATATAATTTTATATGAATATACATGATATCTTGAATAATATATATGACTCTCTGATGTCTTATATGACTTTCTATCAATATATATGATATTCTGAATAATATATATAATTTTTTGTAAATATATATGACATCCTAAACAATACGTATGACTTTATGTATCTTTATGTAATATCCTGATCAATATATATGATTTCTTGATGCCTTATATGACTTTCTGTAAAAGCATATGACACTCTGAATAATATATAATTTCCTACGAATATATACGATATCTTAAATAATATATATAATTTTTTAATACCTTATGTGACTTCTTGTTAATATATACGATATTTTGAATAATATATATAATTTTTTTTAAATATATATAATATCTTGAATAATATATATAATTTTTTAATATCTTATATGATTTTTTATCAATATATATGACATCTTAAATAATATATATAACTTTCTTTGGATATATATAACATCCTGAATAATATATATGACTTTCTATATCTTTATATGATTTACTGTTAGTTATTATAACCAACAGAAAGTTATATATGGCATCATAATATTATATATATTGTTTGAGAAATTATATAAATTATTAGGAAGTTATATAAGATATCAAAAAGTCATAATAACCGATATGATATTATGTAAAGACACAATAAGTCATATATATTATTTAGGATTATTCGGATAAGTCAATCAACCCTGACTCTGGTCAACCGACTCTTGGCTCCGACTCTACAACGGCTGACTGACCAAATGCGCAACCTCGACTCTACGTCGGTTAAATATGAGACGACTCTTTATCGATCGACAAAGCGAATCGCACCGACCTATGATCGATGTCCGACTAATGTTCAGCTACTACTGATGAATAGCGAACGACTTGAACTGTCGGTACAACAGAACTATCAGCCGACGATCCTTCATATGATCGACATATGGTCGGTTAATCTGCTTCATATATCGTAACCATCACAGGCAGTTACCAACCGCATATCGTGGTGCAATTAGTGGGGATTAACGATCCACACGTGATTATGGCCTAATAATTTAGCGTCATAAAATGCAGGATCACGTCCGACGGCTACAACAATCTCATCTATAAAAGAGATAAGGGAACAGCACTGGTAAGCCACTTCTGGCCAAAGCTCTGCTACTCTGAATATTTAAGTCTACTGTTCACCAATTTTCTTTGTGACTTAAGCATCGGAGGATCTCTGTCATACACAAATTCGATCGGTGTGGATGCTATTTTGTAGGTGCTCGTTACTGGCAACAGGCGACAGAGAGTTGGCCGCAACAGATTGATGCGCCAGGTAGAGGGCAGGATCATACACAATGGCAAAAATCAAAGCCCAGCATTCGACTGCAATCAGATCGGCAAGGCACTCTTCCCGTCAGAGAGAGGTTCCTTCACTTCCTCCAGCAGCAGAGCCTAGTTTCTCACGTCTTGTGGTCACCATGGACGTCCAGATCGTTGTACTTATGCAGCAGATGAACATCTTGATGGAGGCAGTCAAGAGCCTCCAGTAGCAACAAACCTAGCAGCAGCAACAGCCACCGATGGAGTAGCCGATGGCACAGTCGGTGCCGTCCAGGCACATCCGCGGTCACCCACGGTGATCACCTTCTCCCTCCTTGAAGCGACCGTCTCGGCTCTCCCGTCGAGATGAGCAACGGCATTATCGGCACTCTCGACGTGTCACTCATCGCTTGCAGCATTTCTCCTCTCCTTCTCATCACGATAGTATTAGGAAGGGGAAGCAGCCGCCAATGCTTTCTGCTTCACCTTCAAGTTTATCGGGAGGATCCACTCTCAGAGTTTTTCAACAACGGTGATTCAATGACTATGAATGCAAGTTTCAGAAAATCAATCGCCGACTTGCTCAACTTCAAGTGGAAGGTTGGAAGTCTTCCAACGACTACGACTTTCACACCGCACAACTTCTTTCCCAACACATCTTGGATGAGTCGATTCCATCTCAGTTCAAGATGCCACAAGTGGAGCCATACGATGGCTCCACCAACTCGATTGACCATCTTGAGAGCTACAAGGCTCTCATGATGATTCAGGGGGCAATCGATGTCCTTATGTGCATCGACTTCCCGGTAACTCTTCGGAAAGCTGCTTGAGCCTGGTATTTCAAACTTCAGTCGTGAAGCATCTATTCTTTTGGATAGCTCGAACATTTCTTCATGGCTCACTTCAGCATCAGCTGAAGGCCGCCATGAACTTTCGATAGTCTCTTCTCGATCAAGCAGAGAGAGACTGAATCGTTAAGAGATTTTGTGGCCTGCTCTAACGCGACCACACTTGAGGTCAAAGACCTCAACGAAGACATGACTATATCGGCCATGAAGAGAGGTCTAAAGGGATCTCAGTTTGCATATTCTTTGGACAAGACTCTCCCCCAGACTTATGTTGAATTTTTGGAGCGTACATACAAGTATATGCGAGCAGACGAAGGAGCTTCTAACCGATGCCAAACAAAAGGTAAGGGTCAGAAGAAAGAGGCCCCATCCAAATCAAATCGGCCATCTTTCAATAAGCGAGCCTCACCTCGAAGGAGTCCAAGGCCAAATTATGACAGATATGACTCCTATACTCCTCTCTCTGCTCTTCATACGTAGATCCTCATAGAGATCGAAGGAGTGGAATACCTACGACACCCTCCACCAATGAGAGCGCCATCAAGGAGCCACGATCGAAAGAAATACTGTTGGTTCCATCATGATCATGGTCATGATACCGAATAGTGCATTCAACTCAAGGACGAGATAGAGATCCTGATTCGACGAGGATACCTCGAGAAGTTCCAGAGAGATCGTCGGCTCAACCTCCTGCCGATCGACGACCTCAGTCGCAAACTGAGAAAGCTATAAATAATCAATCGACTGCGGGAGTGATCAACATGATCTTCGGACAACTGAACTGAGGGGCGACTTTCAAAGGAGAGCCGACGAAAGGATGACAACTCTATTGTAATAATTTTTTCAGAGGAGGATGTTCGAAGAATTCAAACTCCTGATGATGAAGCTATTATTGTTTCAACAATTCGCTAATAAAAGTGCAACAGATATTTTATTCTAGTCAACTTTCTCCCAAATGCAACTACTCGGGTTGTAATGAACCGACAGATGGACGGTCAATCGACTATATCCTGATTTTCATGATAAAAACCTACGCATAGCCCGTATCACGACTCTCATTGTAAAAGCCAGAGGACCGACTTTATCTCAACACTGACTATATTTTGGCTTTTACTGTAAGAGCCAGAAGATTGACTATCTCGGCTTTCACTGTAAAAGCCAAAAAACTGACTTCAACTACACTCCAACTTTCACTATAAAAGCCGCGCTATCGACTATCTCGGTACAAAACATACTTCAGTTTTTTCCTATAAAAACCGACTACAACTATGGCTTTCACTGTAAAAGCCACAATGCGAACTATGCCTTGGTGTCAAACATATTTCGGCTTTCCACTGTAAAAGCCGATTATGCCGATTTAGTCCTAACTAAGCAGAATGCTATGCCAATACGATCGAGCTCGGATTGAAATCATACCGACTCAACTACAATCGATCGAAGGATATTCGGCTTGCCATCGATTATCAAATAACCTGACGTACTAATTCGACTAAAGTCAGATGGAAGGGATTTAGCTTATTACCATTTTTTCTAATACTTGAGTATGTCAAACAGATATGCGACTAACGGGTGACCCCACAATTACTACCGATTATCTGACTACTGATTAATATTTGGTTATCCGACTACAATTCTACGACAATGAGGATATACAGCCTACACTTGGATAAAATTCTCTTTCATTATCGAAAAAGAGTACAAAACTGGATCGAAGTCCGATTACAGATCTAATTACAGAAAGAAAATAAAATTACACCGATCAATGCTCATCGTCACCCCTGTCCCTTCGCTCTGGTGTAGAATCAATAACAGGAACAACTTCAAACATGGTCGGTGATCCCCCATGAGTCGGTGCAACTTCTTCTTCGGCAGCCCCCTCTTCTGACCTTGGAAGGATGATGCTGCTTAAGTCGAGGTGCGGATACAATTTTTCGACTACATCCCGACTGTCTTCTTACCTGACACAGTATGAAGCGAAGCCACTTTCGAGGATCTCCTTCTTGTATTCTTCTGAATCCCTGAAGTCCTCAACCGTCTGACTCAGCACCTCCTTTAATGACTCTGGTTCTGCCCTCGCCAAATCAGCATCGGCTTGTGTGGAAGATGACTCCTCTTTGGCCAGTGCTAACCTTTCCAGGCTGGCTCGATGTCGACTACGTTCGGCTTCAAGCTCTGTAATACATCCGTCTAGCTCCCATCAAAGCCAATGGATTAAGTGTTACTTGCCCTTGACTTGCGACTCAAGAGCTAAAATTTTCTTACAGGCCGACTCAAGTTCAGTGCGAGCCGACACCAGTTCGGCTCCAAAAGATGCTAGATCATCAGTTAATCGAAAAATCTCCTCCTGAAACTTGGCTTCCCGCTCAGCAGCTGACTAAAGCTACTCGAGAGCAGCCATCTTAAGCTACTCGAGAGCAGCCGCCTTCTCAACTTCGGTGGTTGCTACCTTATTCATCCACAACCGACGAAAGTCGCTGACCTTCCCATAGCCAGCTTCCAAGTCAAATATGTCGTGGATCAACTACGAACAGAAGATAAGTCGTTAAAAATAAAAAAAAGAAAGAAGAAGAAAAGGAAAAAGGAGAAGGAAAGGAACTTACTCCGATTATCATCAGATAAAAAAATAAAAACATCTCGGCCACTGTTCGTCTTCTCCGTCTCTCCCGATCAGTCGGAAGAAGAGTGGCGTGGCATAGTCGCTTGGCCAATGTCGGGTTGACCAGGGCCGATTCATCTTTAGGTATTTGAATGTTGATATGAATAGCGCGGCCCTCGGATGCTGCATCCTCCATCGAAGTCAACGGAGCTTTTTTTCGATCATCGATCGGTGGCCCCATGTTCGAGAGTGAGGGAAAGCTCGAACTTGTCTGCGCCAAAGAAGCATCGATTGAAGAAGCAACTGGTATAGCTGCAGATTGTTCGGGTCCTTCTCCCTCGACCCGGACCTCCTCAGTTGGTAGAACTACCGATGTTGATTCGGTAGCTCCCCTCACTGCCCTTTTTTCAGACGGCATGGCAGGAAGCACTGTCAGGGCCGACAATGCCAGAACCGGCTCAGAAGCCGACACAGATGGTGCATTGGGTTCCTCAGCCAAGACAGCAACTGGCACTGGCATCGAAACGGCAACACGAGCCTGCATCGAAGCGTCAGCCTGATTCCTTTTCGACGATCAGGAAGGCCTAGCCTCAGACGCTACCCTCTTCCTAACAGCATGTTGACGGATGTCAGCATTCGATACTCGCACTCTCAACTGTATGGCTGGAATTACGACAAAGGTCAGCACGACCTAACGGACAAGAAGAAGAATATAGTTAGAAATAATTCACCGTATTGTACCTAAATGAGTGACCGAACTAAGGCCGGCGTCATAAAGAGCCTGTTCGGTCACAAGCTCCTTCTGCGATGGGATCACCATATCTTTCAACCAATGAAAGTCTTCCCAATCACCGACCTTTACTCGACTGTTGTCATTGGGACCGGTTCTTGGATCATCCCAATGAAAAAAAAATCAAGGAAGAGAGGAAGAAGCAAAAAAGAACTAATTCTTCCATCTATGAATGGATGATAGAAGATCGGTGATAAAAGAAAGACCTTTTCGAAGGTTGAAGAACCACCACTCTCTGGCTTTTGGATGAGGTAGGAGGATAAAGAAAGCACGAAAAAGCGAAGGGCGAGGTTCAGTAGGCAACAACTGACACAATAAGGCAAAACTGATTATCAGCCGAATCGAGTTCAGAACCAGCTGAGCCAGACAAAGATCGTAATAGTCCAAAATATTTCGGACAAACTCCGAAATTGAAAATTGAAGATCTGCCCGAAGATCTTCGACGTAAAAAGCTATCTGGTCCGAAGGAGGGGTATTCATCCGACCATCGGTACCAGATGCGAAGAGCTGATATTACTCTGAGATACAATACTGCTTTCGAAGTCGCTCAACGTTCGACTTCGAAAGTGAAGAAACCTCTACCTCCAAACTCGACTGAGATTCATCCGTCAGACTCTCCGGTCGATCATCCCTAAAAGAAAAAGTCCGAGCCATCAGGAAAATGACTAGAGAGTTCAAGAAGAGGGAACTAAACCTGAAAAAGATAAAAGGAACAATCCTTAGACGCTGAGGTGATCTTCTGGCAGAGTCCCAGTACCAGAAAAGAGAAAATGAAAAGTAAAAATTTGATTGAGAGCGGCCCTATATATAGAGGATCGCTCAACGGTCAAGATTGAAACAGCCGAATCGAGACTGCTTTAGATGCAGACACGTGGCAATATCTGGACCAACCACCGATCCGACAGTTCAACGCACCTGCACCAGATTAAGCCACATCATCATTATCCGCATGAACAGCCCTGGCCCGATAACATTTGGACACATGGCGGAAATTTACCTGTCAGAATTAAATCATCCAGCATCGGTTCACCTCTCCAAAACGATGCCTGACACTGATGACTGATATCGAATCGTCCTGTTAATATGGCAGTTTAAAGATGGTTCTACACTCACCAAAATGACAAAACAGTCGATTACCCGTATCCCGGAGAAAGTGGCTACAGAATCAAAGCTCTATATGATATGAAATAACTCCCTTCGTCCAACGTGACGAACCACATGGCAATACACACGTCGGTCCACCTTGGACTCGGGAGTGAAGGGAAACTGTTGGGATAAGTCAATCGACCCCTGACTCTAGTCAACCGACTCCCGACTCTGATTTTGCAACGGCCAACTGACCAAACGCGCAATCCTGACTCTACATCGGTTGAATATGAGATGACTCTTTATCGACCGATAAAGCGAATCACACCGATCTATGGCCAATGTCCGACTAATGTTCAATTATTACTGATGAATAGCAAATAACTTGAACTGTCAGCACAATAGAACTATCAGCCAACAATCCTTCATATGACCAATATATGGTTGGTTAATCTACTTAATATATCGTAACCGTCACAGGCGGTTACCAACCACATATCGTGGCATAATTAGTAGGGATTAACGATCCACACGTGATTATGGCCCAATGATTTAGCACCATAAAATGCAGGATCACGTCCGACGGTTACAACAATCTCATCTATAAAAAGAGGTAAGAGAACAGCACTGGTAAGTCATTTCTGGCCAAAGCTCTGCTACTCTGAATTTTCAAGTCTACTGTTCACCAATTCTCTCTCTGACTTAAACATTGGAGGGTTTCCATCGGATATAAATCCGATCAGTATGGACGCTGTTTTGCAGGTGCTCATTACCGGCGATAGACCACAGGGAGTTGGCCACAATAAGGATGTCTTATATATTCACAGAAAGTTATATATATTATTCAGGATATCATATATATTGACAGAAAGTGATATAAGATATCAGACAGCTATATATATTGTTCAGGATATCAGGATATTGTATATATTCATAGCAAATCATATATGTTATTCAGGATGTCATATATATTCATGAAAAGTCATATAAGATATCAAGAAGCCATATATATTGTTTAGGATAGAATATAAAGATATAAAAAATTGTATATATTGTTCAGAATGTCATATATATTCACAAAAAAATATACAAGACATCAGAAAGTAATAATACTATTTTTTCTTTGTTCTATCGAGGAAAAGAACATTTTCATCAGAAAAAATTGAGAAAAAAATTGTATGGTATTAAATGTTTGCCCTATTATTAATTACATTATGTGGAATAATTGGCTGCTACAGTATGCTTTACGTTAATTTTGCCACATCGGATGCGGAGTGCAAAGAATTACTCATGAAACTATTGGCATTCCACATCCAGGTTGAGTCACAGTCCCAAAAATTTGGGCTTGCTAGGCTTCAAATGGTAGGCCTTTCAATAGGGCAAGGTTACATAACAACCCATTTGGGACCCGAACCTGGAAATGTTCCTATGATCCAGTCCAACGATTGTATCCACTAAGGAATGTAAGGGGTGTCAGCTGTAAGCCATTTGAATTGGAGAACTTGTACGTACTGAAAGCTTATGAAAGGCCCCCATATATACACCCATCCAACCCCCTTGGAGGTCAAGCCAAAACAAGCCTGGGATTCCACTTCTATACCTAGCAAGCCCAGCTCTTGTTCTCAAGGAGGAGGCATACAATCTCATCTGAGACTGATAACTATGAGAAAACTAACGAAGGTCAAATACCACATCAAACTGGAAACTGGTCGCTGACCTAGAGCAGCACTTAAAAGGTCAACTTGAGTACTTAATATAGGGTAATTTATTTACCAGCAACATGTACACACCAGTACACCACACAAACCTCTTTTTTTTTCTTTTTAATCTTTTCTACTTGCCACTGGCATTCTTCAAGGTTGGCAAGTCAGATGCTGAGGTGGAAACTATGTGGATCTATGCCGACAAGAGTGGGCGAGCATCTATTGTTGACTGTTGACTTGTTCTTATTCTTAAAAAAGACTATTGACTTGTTATCTGAGAAACAATCCGCGTCACCATTGACTCAGAAACTGATGAACTTATTATTAAGCTATGCAAATAATTAATCATATAGTCAAAGTGAATTAATCTTTCTGGTCATGTGAGTTCTAGTTGCACTAATCAAAGCTAATGGACTTGAGCTGGCAAGTGAAGACCCCATGACTTCTAAGTAAATAAGAAAACACACCAATTCCAAGTCATGATTGGGTCCATGGCAAAGCTGCTGGAAATGCTTTTAAATTGGAGGGAATGAGGATTAGTTTTATTCCATTGTCATGTACAGGATCCCATACTAAACTATAGGGGAGAAGAAACTATCATCAATTATTAATGCAAAGCCAAAAATTATTTTAAAAAAAAAAAACTAGCACTAGATTTAATCCTGTATGATTGGCATTTGAGATGTATGCTAGGATGATGATGTCTATGGCCATCAGATTGATGCGCTGAGATTGGATCATGCTCCACCGAAAATTTGATGTTTCAGCAATCTTATCTAAATTTTGCTTCCTAAAGTTATAGTCACAGAGGTGGATGAAATCATTAGGCAGGGACATATCACAAATTAAAGGGGATCTTACCGATAATGCTGAAGATCCTGTCCATCTTTTTTATTTAGTGTTCCCTTTTAGATCTCATAGGGTCACAGTTGGTCATGTTGCAGGAGACTTATATAATAAGTAGGAATTAATGGTTAGGCTAAAATCCACTAAACCAAAATGAGTTGCTTGCTTTATGGTGCTGAAATCGAGTCCATGGCATCGCGATGCACCAAAAGGAGCCTGACACGTGTGAAATATATTTGATGTTAGGCACGAATTAATCGAATCTTGTATATGTTGCATCTAGGTCAGCTGTCACTTAATCTTCACCTGAATTAGCATTTATACCATCCTAGCTTCTCTCAAAGTTCATGGTATACTTAAAAGTGTGTATGGAATGCACCATGGCGATGTTGATGGACCACCACACACCTGAATGGAAATGTGCTCTGAATGGAATGCGAAGGGGACAGGTATTTATTAAACCAATACAATTTATTTCCAAGATGATTTGTGGTGCCTAAAAATCAAAGAACACAGGTTGCATTTGGTAGCTGGTAATCTATCCAGATTGCTGGTAATTTAACATGGGCCCATCAGATTATTGTGTTTAGTATGTTTTTTGAATAGCAATCCAGATAACTTTGGCAATCCAGATTATTTCTCAGGAGGTAATCTGGATTACCTTAGGGAGAAGTGGCTATCCAGATTACACTTATTTGGCAATATTGTAAAAAAATTTTGGACAAAATTATTCTTCAAAAAAAAATCATACAAAATCCATCCCTCCATACCCCTTCTCCGATGGCTCTCACCCTCCCCTTATTATATATAATAATATGACATAATATATTATAATATAATATATTATTATTATATTATTATTATATTATTATAGTAATTATATTGTGTTACAATAAATAGTATATGATAATATATTATAATATATATTATATGAATCCTATTATATATAACAATAAATTATATTGTATTATATTATTATATTATATTATATTACATCATTATTATATTATTATATTATTACAATATTATATTGTTACATATTATTTGATTATTATTATAATACATTATAATAATATATATTATATTATATTAATATCTTATATTAAAATAATATAGTATATAATATAATATTATTATATATAATAATATAGTGTATTATATTATATTATAATAATTTATTATTATATAATCATATATTATTATATATTATATTAATATATTGTAATATATAATATATAAATATTATTATATAAAACAATATATTAATTATATTGTTACATTATTATATTATAATATATTGTAATATATTAATATATGAATATTATAATATATCATAATAATATCTTTTATTAATATAACATAATATATAATATAATATTATTATATATAATAATATAGTATAGTATATTATATTATTATATTATATTATAATAATTTATTATAATATAATATTATAATATACTATATTAAAATATATTATGTCATATTAATTATATAAATATCATTAATATTATATTACTATATATTATTATATTATTATTATATATTATAATAATATATATTATATTATATTGATATCTTATATGAATATAATATAGCATATGATATAATATTATTATATAAAATAATATAGTATATTATATTATATTATAATAATGTATTATTATATTATCATATAATATTATATATTGATATATATTGTAATGTATATTATATAAATATTATTCTATATAACAATATATTAACTATATTGTTATACTATTATATTATAATATATTGTAATATATTAATATATTAATATTATAATATATTATAAGAATATCTTTTATTAATATAACATAATATATAATATAATATTATTATATATAATAATATAGTATAATATAATATATTATTATATTATTAAAATAAAATAATATATTTATTATATTATAATAATTTATTATAATATCATAATGTAATATTACAATATACTATATTAAAATATATTATATTATAATAATTATATAAATATCATTATATATAATAATATAATATATTATTATTATTATTATTATAAAATTAAGGAGGTATTTTAGGAATTTGATTTCATATTACCGATAATCTGATTGTCATACCAAATATATCAATCAAGATTTTCAGTAATTTTACTGCAACATTATCTACATATATCAAACACAGTAATCAACATTGCTGATAATTTAATGGTGGTAATCTATCTTGAAGATAATTCAGATTACCTTCCAAGATTGCCTGACGATGCACCAAATGCAACCACAAAGATTAGTGATTTCTTTAGCTTCTTCCTTCCTCTTGTTATTTCATTTTTGAGTTATATTGTAAAGGGTATGAGTATAGGTCAATGCTAAAATTACTACTGACAACCGTCTGGAGCAACCATCAAAAAATATGTCTGGTGTACCAAAATTTTCGGTATGGAGTGCTTTCCACAAATGTATAATGGACCTTCACCCCCCAATCACTAGTTCCAAGAGTTCTTTACAACTTTAGCTTTTCTTTGTCATCCTGTGTTTTGATATTGATTGGAAACCCATAATACCATAATCTTCCTCTATTATTTGGAGTTGTTTGCATGCTTGGGTTTTATTTGGAAAAGAATTGGCAAAACTGAAAGGCACTTCTCATTTTATAATCCCAAGAATTCGGGATGTTAACATCAATCTATCCATCTATATATTAGGAACAGCAATTCTATCATAAATTAAAGCTTAGTTACTTATCCAATTCACCTCTCCCTTTCTTTGCCTATTTTTTTTGGTTCATTCCAATCAAAGCCATCACATCTCAAGGACATTGAAGTTGCATATTCATATTTTTCCTCACAAAATATTAAAGTTGCATACTCGTATATTTTCATTTTCCTTCACATGCAATAATATATTTATGCATGTATATGAGGTAAAATGAAAGCTACAAATCTTTACTTGGTTACTTGTCAATTTTTTGTACCGTTGTCTATGATAATCCACCATGATGATTCAATCATCCTAAAAGTCTCGTACCATATATTGATACTGTGGTGTAGAAGAGAGGTGGCTTTCTTATTTTTACCACAAGCTGTATGCAGATGGAAGGAGCCCCACAATTACGGGGTAGTCTCCTTTCTAATATGCTGCTGTTAGGTCTAAGAGCTCGTGGATCAGCACGTGAGGTATTATTTGTTTTGATCCATAGATTTCATGATTTTATTTTTTAAAAAATACTTCATGTGAAAAAGATTGATGGTCCATCGTTGTATCCCCGGGATATTTTTAACTCGCAATTAATATGAAACTAATAGTATATTTTGTTGGGCACCGTAACAGTTGGTATGAATTTTATAGGGTAATCAAAAGCTGACCCATAGATTGCTCGCAACCACGGACATCCAAACGCCTAGTGGTTTCTTTTCTCTTTCTCCATTTTCCTTCTCTCGGAGAGCGAGTGATTCATTTGGACTTGCATTGAGAAAAATCTAAAGGGGAAATTCGGGCATTAAATGACTCGTTTTGTGTCGGTGAGTCACACCGGCAACCATCAAAGACGTCAAAGGTGGCAGGTCCACCCCTCGAATAACGACACCATTGCTTACACTTAACGTGGTGAACACGACCCCTGTTTCTAGCCGGAAGAGAGGTTTTCCCTTGTGCCTCTACTACTTTAAGAGTTATTTACAATAATATATGTAACTTAGAGTATAGTATTGGCTATAATTGACTGGAAAATAAAATCCATCCAAAGAGGTGAATTAAATAAGTACTTTATACATTCATTGCATTGTTGTATCATTACTTTTATATGATACAGTATAGTTGTTAGGATGCAATTGCGCTGATGGGAAAGGAAGGACTAGGTTGTGAGTGGAGTGTTCAGTTGGGATGATCCTCATGTGATGTAAGCTTTAGACACTAAATGGACCCTTGCCTACCCATATAGACTAACTCCACTGACACTAATTGCCATATGTCTCTTGTGTAATCATTTGGATGGATTAGAAAACCATGCTTTATTCTTTGTTAGATCAATTGATTTAGTCCACCTAACTCGTTTCACTAGAGAGGGCCATGCCGAGGTTTACAATTGTATCATTTCTTCCCTGTAGGCCAACAGAAGTCTACCGATGGTCTACGCAGGATGTAGCGAGAAGATGGTTTTGTCAAATAACATTCCGAGAAGACGGATGAATGGCGGATACATTGAAATTTTGGTCAAAGTGGGGTCAACAATGGCTTCTCATTTTTGACTACGATGTTGTGCCATATTGGAGAAAGCACGAACGGTCATGATATTTTGTTTGATTAATCTTTTTGATATTTATCTATTGTGACCAACATCACTTTCAACTTGTGTGCTAACTATATTTATTTACATTTTCTATGAAAGTTTGCTGGCGAATCAAAACCGCTTCATTCTTTGCTTGGAGCACCAATCATAGGAGTGGGGGATTGGTGTATATATTAATTAGAATCTTAAGGGGAAATTTGGTTCCCAACAAAAATCAGAATAAAAATGAAAATCAAAATCGGAATGATCAAATCTCTTGAGGTATTTGGCTTACGACCGAAATCAAAATGAAAATTTTAATCTTTGAAAGAGAGTAGAGATTGAATTTTAGATAAATTAGATTATTCTCATCCTATCCTGAAATTGAAATAGGAATAGAACTTTAGAAGTTATCTATTTCTATTTCGATTCTAGACCCCAACTTTCTCTGATCAAATACCTCCTAAAATACCATATAAACAGTAATCAACATTCACATAGAATTGGTGCCTCAAGCCTGGAATGAAGTGGCGTGCTCCAGATTTTTTAACCAAGAATGTTGTACTTATAAATGGCAAGAGGTATTAAGAGGGCTGTTGCGGCCAATCCCCTCGTCGCCTGATCGCCGGAAAACGAGCGCCTGCAAAAAGGAAAGTCCACACTGACCGGAGGTGGCTCCAGCGGGAGACCCTCCGACGGTCAAGTCAGAGAGGTGGTTGGGCAACAGTGAAATGAAGACAGAGAGCTCAATCGAGAGAGAGAGAGAGAGAGGAGAGCAAGCCTGTGGTTTCAAAGTCGAAATGGAGGTCTCCTGCACTGTTGCCTTCCCCGATTTATATAATGGAGCATGGTATGGCGTCGCCATTAATGGCGCGGATAATTGAGGAATTGTCAACTCACTGTAGACTGTCAGAGTCGCCGTAAAAGTGTCATACCGTCGTGGGGCTGTCAAATCACTAGGGTTGACAATGCCCTAGGCGGGATAATGCCCCTAGGTGGCAGTGCCGCATGTTGCTGTCAGGACTGACAAGCTCTGACGGCTGTACGGCGATCGGAGGAGTCGACCAACCCTAGGTCGGTGGCCAGCTGTGTGGCGTCGGGTGGAGATTCGGGCCCCTTTGTTGGTCAGCGAGTCTTACGTGAGTCGGCCATCAGACTCCCTGGTTCAGTCGGTCGGGAAAACAGGAAAAGTATGCCCGACCGACACATCCTCAGTCGGTTATGGGCCGTTAATTGGCCGGTGATGGCGCCCGTCGATCGATCGGTCGGCTGAACGGCGATCGGTCGGTCGCTCCGGCTGTCGGTCGGTCCCTCCGACCGTCGGTCGGTCGGTCGGTGGGTATTCTCCAACAGTTGCCCCCCTCCACTCCTGAGTCGGACGGTGAGCTGGCCGATGCTATTGCTCGGACAGCGATGCTGGGCGACTAGGAGTGGAATCACTGTGTGCCAAATTCCGACCGTACCGTGAGTGGATACGATGTCAGGCGCTTCATGAATGCCGAGCGATTCGCTGACATCGGATGTAACGTCGGTATCAGACGTCCCGTCTTGTCGTCGTCAGACGTCCCGTCTTGTCGGCGTCAGGTGTCATGTCGGTGTCAGGAGGTCGGGTGCCGGACGATTCGGTGTCAGGCGATCGAATATCCGGCGCCTTCTGGGGAACGCAGACCGTCGCCCAGCGTCGATTCTGGGAGCGCGGTGCGCTGTCAGGCGTCCCATCGAGAACGCGAATCGCCGCGGGCGCTTTAATTCGGAACCGCGGCCCCTTTCGCCACGTGTCGGAGGTGGTTGGGCCGGCGCCCCTCGCATTAAATGGAGGCGGTGCGGTCGTCCCGGGATGGGTGCGCCGAATCATCGGGCCAAAGGGAGGGCCCGGAGGCTGCCACGTGTCGCACATCCGGGAAACGTTGGTCGGCGCGGGGGCATCTTGGCCGTCGGACGGCCCTATATATATAGGACCATCTGCACTCAGAGCCCCATCTTGACGTTTTTGCTGCAGAGACTCTGTCCGGACGATTTCTCCGTCGTCGCCGGCAGTCGTCTCTCCTCCCGCTCCCCAAAGGGTTCATTTCCGGTTCGTGGTCTTCCCTTTTTTCTTCCTCTTCTTCTTCTTCCTCTCCTTCTTCCTCTCCTTCTTCTTCTTCTTTGCTTCTTGTTCGGTTCTGGTGTGATGGCCGGAAATCCGTCACGGGGGGCTCGGTCGGGAAATCCGACCGATGACTCTCGGTCGACTCCGAAAGCTGAGGTTTCCTCGCTTTCGGGGCCGAACGTTGATCGGCTTCGAGAGCAGTATCGCATCCCGGAGCAGTTTCAACTTTCCGCCCTAGGGGTCGGCGGTCGGGTTAACAATCCTCCGCCGGGCCAGCTGGCGCCGTACGTCGAAGATCTTCGCGCGGGTCTTCGGCTCTCGATTCTGGAGTTCGTCCGGAATCTGCTGGATTATTACGGACTTTGTCCGGCGTAATTGGCACCGAACTCTGTCCGACTGATAATCAGCTTCGCGCTGTTGTGTCAGCTTCTGCCGACCAACCCTCGTATCTCGCTCTTCCGGGCATTTTTTGTGCTCCGACCCCACCCTAAAGCCTGAGGGTGGTGGCTCTTCAACCCCCGGAAGGGTCTCTCCTTCATCACTGGTCTTCCATCGTCCATCCACGGGTGGAAGAACCAGTTTTTCTTCGTCTCATCTCCATCTCCTTGGGGCTTCCCCTCCCACTGGGGCGTGCCTCGAACCGAAGCAAACGACAACAGCCGGGTAGAGGCGGACGACTGGGAGGACTTCCACCGACTTAAAGACATGTCGGTTCCGAAGCAGAGGGAGCTTGTTACCGAACAAGCTCTCTATGACGCCGGCCTGAGCTTGGTCCCCCGACTAGGTATCGCCCGATCCTCCGGTCCTCTTTTCATTCGGCCCTTATTCCGGTTCTTAGATTAACACTTCTGTCGGTATCGCAGGGACACCTCCAAGGATGCGGCCAACCGACGTCGAGATTCGGCAGTATGCAGCAAGGAAGAGGCCGGCATCGGGGGCAGGACCTTCGCGTCCACCGAAGAAGCCCACTCCCGCGGTGCCGACCGTTGAAGCGTCAGCGACCGACCAGTCGGAGCCGGTGATAGCGCTCGCGGCTCCGGCAGCACATCCGGAGGAGAGGCCGGTGGAAGACGCGGCCGAAGGGACATCGGTGGCCTCGCCGGCAGCGGTGGAGCCGAATGACGTTCGGGAAACCGAACACCATCCGACGGCGTCTGCGGCCGCTACGGGGGGTGCCGGTTCAAACTCGAGCATCCCCTCCCTGCCGGTTCCGTCGGTCGGGGCGGCCGATCGGGGGAAGGCCCCGATGGATCCCGCAGACGACACGAGGTCGAGGAGTCACACCGTGCCGTCCAGCGCACGGTTCCCCGAAGGTGCGTCGGCGTTGGCCGACCACAACCTGGCCAGGAGGCTGTGCCAGGGAATCCTCCTCCCAGCCGACGTGGAGGCGCTAAAGTCTCGGCAAGTGACCGAGATGTTGTCTTCATTCTACCCGACCATGGTCGAGGTAAGTCCTGTTTCGCCTCTTTTTTTTCTTAGTATTTTCGTTACTTTGTTTTCTTGACGAAACGCTTGCGTCGGTAGCTGATCTACACCATGTCGGAGCTTGAAGCCGGATACCGGAGGTTCGGGAACGTCCGGGCGGCTTGGAAAGAAAGGTCGGCGGCGGTCGAAGCCGACCGGGCAATGCTGGTCGACCACTTGAAGCAGTCGACCGACCGGGAGGCCAAGTTGGTGGACGAAGTCTCCCGCCTCGGGTCCGAGCTAAGGTCGGCCAGAAAAGAAGCCAAACGCAAGGGCCGGACCGTGCATCGTCTGCGGCGCGAGCGGGATGGCGTTGCCGCCGAACTCGAAGGCGAGCGCGAGCAGCTTCGGGTCAGCCTGGAGAAGCTCGCCAAAGCTGAGGAGGATCTGTCAATCGCCTAGGCCGACGCCGACATAGCGAAGACAGAAGCAGAGTCGGCAATGGACTCGCTCGGCCGGGCAGAAGAGGAAGCAAGGTCGGCGAAGGAGTCGGCAAGCCGGGCGATGGACGACTTCCGTGCCACCGACCAGTACCGGGAGGAAATGTTGGAGTCTGGCTTCGCGTCGTACCGGGTGGGGTACGAGGACGGTCGGGATACGGTCCAGGCCCTGTACCCGAAGCTGGACCTCAGCAGTATCGTCCCGCCGGGGGCCGCGGAGCAAGTTACTGAAGAGATGGCCGACCCTCCATCGGGAGGCATCGCCGTGGCGGAGGAAGCCGTCCCGGAGCAAGTGGCACCGACTGCCAGCCCCCCGCCGACCGACGGTCCTGCTTCGGCCGTCGACCCAGCGTCGATCGTGGTCGATACATCGGTTATCCCCGATCTTCCGTCGGTCGAGGAGATCGACTCGGAAGGATGATCGCGGCCTTGCCGACTTTTGGTTTCTTTTTGTCTTTTCCTTTTTTAGAACACTCGTAATCGGGCTTCGGCCTGACTTTGTAAACTTCTTTTGACTTTGAATGAAATCAGTTTTTAAACTTAACTTTTTCCTCTGTCTGTTTTTCTTTCTTTCATGAGTTGTGGAATGCATCCGAACACGTGAGTTGCCAATTTATATAGGTCGGTTAGGACGTTCGGCAACCCACGCCGCCACGAAGGTAGGCCAAGTCCCGACTTAAGATCGGCCCTTGATGGTCGAAGTATTATGTCGGGAGTCCTTCCTCCGGCCGTAAGTCGGGCGCATTCGTTGAGTCGAAAGCCGACCGACCGTGGTAAAGGTTCGGTAGTCGGGTCCCTTCCAACGCATTCAGTCGAATGTCGTCCGGCGCATTCAGTTGAGGGAGCACCGATAAGTCGGACCCCGATACCCTTGTGTCGGGTATCTGTACTGCGCCTCGCGATATACGGTGGTAAGCCGAATATCTTCCGGCCAGCCGTAGCCCGGTCGGTGAATCATGAATGCGACTGAGGTCGTATTGTACGATAGACGGTGGCAAGCCGAATATCCTTCGACCGGCTGTAGCTCGGTCGGGAGTCGCGACGTCGGTCGCGCAGGCATTTCGCCTTTCTTTGGTCGGGGCTCGACCGGCATGTCAGCCGATGGTCTGGCCTGAAAGTTCGACCGTAGAAGGAATGTCAACTCCCGTCAATATAGATGCATCGGTCCTCGTAAGAGTCCGATGTGTCATTGAAGGTCGAAGGAGTGTAGCTCCCGTCCATATAGGTATATCGGTCCTCGTAAGAGTCCGATGCGTCACCGATGATAGGGTCGTCGGTTTCAGGCGGATACCAAGTCCAAGTCGGCATGTCGGGGCTTGACCTTGGTGAGCGCCGATCGTTAGTCGAAGAGTTAAAACTCTGAGATTTCAAACCGGATTTGTATTCCGACTGGACAAGTACAAAGTTCATTGGTAATATAACTTCAGGTTGTCGGCGTTCCACGTTCGGGGAATGGGTTTCCCTTCAAGGGTCTCCAGTCGGTAGGCTCTCGGACCATAGGTGTCTGCTACCTTGTAGGGCCCTTCCCAGTTCGGAGCCAGCTTCCCTTGGTCCAGGGGCTTTGAGACCTCTGCCTTCCTCAGGACTAAGTCACCAGGCCTGAAAAATTTTGGTCTGACTTTGGCGTTGTAATACCGAGCAACCTTCTGTCGGTATGAAGCCATGCGAAGTTGAGCCTCGTTTCGCTGTTCGGGGAGGAGGTCTAGGTCGGCCCTCCGACAGTCAGAGTTGTCCGGCTCTTGGCACCGCTCGACCCTCATAGACGGCAGTCCAATCTCGAGCGGGATCATTACCTCCGTTCCATAGGCCAAGCTGAAAGGCGACTCCCCGGTCGGAACGCTGGGAGTCGTTCGGTAAGCCCACAGAACGGAGCCTAGCTCGTCGACCCAGAGGCCTTTGGCTTCATTTAGTCGGGTTTTGAGTCCGTGGAGTAAGGTCCGGTTGGTCACCTCGACTTCGCCGTTGGACTGTGGGTGCCCGACTGAAGTCAGTCGGTGCGTGATGT